>NC_056733.1:229216747-229341747 GCF_019279795.1 Protopterus annectens
TTTTTCCTCCCCAGGCCTTCACTGATACGGGAATTTTGACTAAACCCAGTTGGACACACTTGGTAAACAAAAGCAAAACAAATAAATAAATGAAATAAATAAATAATTTCTTAGAGCTTCCCAAATCCATCCATCCACAGCCCCCTTTTCCCTTTATTTTTTTGCACTTGGGGTTGGGGTGTCACTCCAACACTGACAGTAATCTACAGCAAAGGTTCACATTGCCAGGTGGCTAGCCCTGCCAAGATTGTTCTTTGGCACCACACACTCCCCTATGACCAGTTTAGAGTGTCAAATTTACCTACTGCACATCTTTTTAATGTGGGAGAAAACTGGAACACCTGGAGAAAACCCATGTGATCACAGGGATTCATAGGTGACACACTGGTACAGTGGATAATGTTGTCACCAAACAGCAATAGGTTTCCCAGGTCAGTTCTTGACTTGAGTGCCTTCTGTCTGGAATTTGCATGCCTTCCCTAGAGCTACCCAAGTATTTATATAAAAAATGCCAGGTAACTTAATCTTCCAAAATTATCATTAAGTTGCTGCATTTAATTTCAAATATTAGTAGGCCGAAGTACAAAAATTCCATTCTTGTATATTCATGTTCATTTTCAACATTGTCTGCACCCTCCCTCATGTGGAGGCTGCTCTCCTAACTTCCAGTTCATCAGTGCCACTGGAGAAAGGGTACAGAGACTCTAAGGGTTGGATCACTGTGCTGTGTAGATATAAAATGAAAGAATTTGTGCAGTCAGTGCAAAGTCTCAAGTGCTGCTAACTGCAATATCAGCATTGGTTAACCACTTGCATGTCATTACAGTATAGGTTAAGAAACATCTAACATTACATGTCTGATTCTTGGATTACATCTCAGTCATGTAGCCCTGATATTTTCAGCTTGATACTGCAAATGTTCAAAACTGAATGTTCTGGAATTTAATGTGCTTTCTTTTAGTGATTGAGCATCTGCAATCTATTAACTAAATTCTATTTGAGTGTTTAGACAATGCATCAAGTTTGTTTATTATTTATTAGCAATTTTCTGCCTGGGTAGATCAGCTGGTCAAAAGACCCTCTTCAGTCATAACCCAAGATCCAAAGGAGCAGAAAAAAAAAATGCAGTGAATATAACAATTGAGATTATCACATGTAAAATGTTTGTAAGGAAAAGTTAGAAGGACAAAAAAGCAATGTCTTTTGGCTCTTCCCAGTTAGGGGTTGTCACAACGGATCACAGGTTGATTGATTGGCAGTGGTGTTTTTTTGCTGTCAAGTAGGCAGCCTGACACCCTACCTTCACAGAAGGCACACACATACACACATGCACCTACCTGTATGTCTTTAAAACTCACTCAACCACAGGGAGGACATGCAGACTCTGCTCCAGCTGAGAATCAAACCAAAGAACCTCTTGCTCTGAGGTGACAATCCTAACCGCTGCACCACCATGGCCACGAAAAGTTAGAAGAACCAATACATTCATATATATATATATTTATATATATATATTTATATATATATATTAAAGTTAGAATATTACAGTACTGATGCATGGTAGTACTTACATTATTTACAAATTAAGGTCAACTCTGGTTTCATTTGTATAACAGAATGGACATTCCATTACAATATTGTTATGAGATGTTCTTCATATTGATCACTGCTGCAGTATCCTTAGCTATATGGATTATATCCTGCCAAGGATATAATAGCAGGCCAGCTTCCAAAGCTTCAGGTAATCTTCCATGCAACTAACTTAATATTTATTTAAGGAAAAAAGATGACAGTAGTAATTGCAGGGAGAACAGAATTAGAGGGGATGTTAGAGCTTGGAAAGGAGGGAAAGGAGAGTAAGAAAGGGGTGAGTAAGGGAAGGGGGTGTAAGGGGTATTAGTAATAGGTAGCTGAGAGAGGATAGAGTAGTATGGAGTGTAAATGGGAAGAATTGTGCATGGACGGAAGTTGGAATATAGTCTGACAGTGTAAGGTAGTGTTATAGAGGGTGGGTTGAGAAGAGGGGAGGTGAAGGTACCTGGGGTAGGGGCTATGGAAGTGCAAGTATGATATTAGCCTGGGGTGGAGTATGAGCAGATCCATGATTTTGATAAGCATTCTTCAGAGAGTGTTTAAATGTGCGAATGTTAGGATTACGCCAAATGGAAATGGGGTATGGTGTTCCAGGTTTTTGCAATGGAGAAAGAATAGAGATTTTGTCCTTGAGATTTGACAGGTTTGTGAATGAAGAGGAGCAATTTTACTTCAGATTATAAGGATCTTTTAGGGAAGTATAGGCTGAGTATTGAGCTAAGGGCAAGATTCTGATTTATGGATGATGTTGTGGTTGGTTATAATTTGTTGGTAGGAGAAGTAGTGCAGGAGTTCAAGCCATTTGGGTGACTGCAAGGGTTTGCAGTGATGTGAGTAGAATGTTGCTATAGCAGGTTTGAAGTTCTGTTTTTAGTGAAGCTTGTGGGTTGGTTAGAATTGATGTTCCATATAGAAGTGAGGTTAGAAGGTAGGGCAAAGTAAGAGTAGTTTTGACGGATGTATTCAGGAAGCGTTTGTTCCTATAAAGCATGCTCAGTTTTGTGCACATTTTTTTATATTGTTTTGTATGTGTAGATCAAATTTCAGATTGTTATATTGCAACTTCTAGAGGTTTGATATGGGGGACTACTTCTGTGGTTGTATTGTTTAATGAGTGAATTTTTGAAATCTGGTTGGTTATGGAGAGATTTTTGAAATCTGGTTGGTTATAGAGAGGTTTATGAGTAGAGAATGAGCTTGGTCTTTTTTGGATTTAGTAGTAATTGGGCATTAGTAAGCACTTTTCAATAGGTGAGAATGCTTATTGGGTGATCTGTTGAAGTTTTGGGAAGGTATCTGGGCAGCAGATGATAGTGGAATCATCTGCATATTGGATTAGTGTACTTTGCTGGGAAGAAGTATCTACATCATTAAAGTATATAATAAAGATGAGAGGACACAGGATGAACTGATAGGGACCCATTGTCTGTGCTAGAAGTAGAATTGAGGAAGTTGAGGGTGGGTGAGTGGGATATTTCAGTGAAGTATGTTTTTAAGCACACTATGGATTCTGTAAGTATGAGTTGAATTTATTTGCTGTTTGAGTGGGGGGAGTATCAGAGAAGATATTTGTTTCTTTCTTTTTCCCAGGGTTGAATAGTGAGTTGATTGAAGAAAAAAATACATTTGGGAATCATATTTATTGTTGGTTTATAGGAGAGTATAATATTCTTTTTTGTCCTTGGCTTTTGTTTTTTGACCTGGTTACGGAGTTGCCTGAGCCTTTGCATATATTTTACATTTAGTTTTATGGTATTGAGGCCAAGCTTTGTCCCTTTCCTTCATATGTTTTTTTTTTTTTTTTTTTTTTAAGAACCAGGGAGCATAATTGTTTTTTTTTTAATTCTCTTTGTAAATTGAGGGTCTAGAGCATTCAGGGTATTTAGAAATGTTGTACTGAAGCGGGTAGCTGCTTCATCTAGGGGTAGAGTTAGGATTGTCCAGTGTATTGCTTTTAGAGAATTAATAAAAGTTTGTTGGTTGAATTTTGTGAGAATGTAGGTGGTTCCAAATTTATCTTCTTTAAACGTGTGGAGCAGCTCTATGGGCATAAGCTGGTAGGTGATCACTTAAGGTGTCAGGGAGCATACCAGCTGAAGTGTAGCTGCTTGTGGTGGAGACAAGTATCCAATCAATTGTGGAGCCCTGGTTATTTTTATTATACCTTGTGGGGGAACTGATACATTGGGTAAACCCAAAAAGGTTCATACAAATAGTAATAGTAGCAGGAAAGTGATAGGAGAGATTCTGGGTACACATTTCATTTTCTGACCCTCCTGTTGACATCATCTAGGATGATTATTTCATAGTTTATAGTGTGAGAGAACCAGGATAGTATCTCTTCAGGGATTAGAATGTTTTGTCATGATGGAATATACACTACTGCAATGCATAATATTTTTGTTCTATTTAGTTTTAGGAAGGTTACAAGGATTTCAGCAGTGTTAAATTTTGAGATGGTATTTGCATAGGGATTATTGTATAGTTGTTGGAGTAGAATAAAGGGATTCCACACACTTTTTTTAATTCTATTTACTGACCATTTCTTGTTCGAAATGCTCATTCAGTTTTATTGGGAACTCCTATAGTGAACTCTAGGGCAAAATCTCAGTTTGGAGATGATTTCAAGTATCTGGGCAGGTTTTTATAAAGAAAATTTTACCAATAGTGGTGCCAAGATGTGGCCTAACCAGACAGGTTGCATTTTCTTGCCTTCTTATCAATGTGTAAGTTGTATCATTTACTGGTCGTATGGTCCTTTAGAGGAGCACATCGGTTTAGTATAACAATTTGAAACATAACCATGCTGTGCATCAGTAATATTCTAATTTATAAAGGCAGCCATTGGGTAACCCTGAGTAATTCACTGTAGTGGTCTCATTGCAGAGGGCTGTAAGCACACATCGATAGATTTGGTTTTCTGCCACTTGGCATTTTTGTGCACTGATAGAAGAGTGAAGGGAAAGGAGAGGGAGGCCATATCCCAGATTAGGAATAAAATCATTTTTGGCAAGGCATTGTCATGATTTTGGAGCGAGGAGATGGGAGATCCTATAGCAAAGTTTTAACTGGAAGAGGACTCTGTTAACTGTCTGAACAGAGAAGTTTAAATAAGGTTCTAACAGAACCCAAGCTACTCTTGCTGGGTAACTGCTGGAATGGGGTTACCAAACTCATCCTTTACAGGAAAAAGGGGAATATTTGAAGTTTTCAGGGGGGGTGGGGTTGCCAGAACTCACAATGATATATTTGTTTGGGTTGATAATTAGTTTTTTAATACTGCTACAGCTGTAGAGGCAGGAGAAATTATTTTGTTGTATGTACTGGTGTAGTTGAGAGAGTGAATAATTAGATTGTAGAAGTACTAGAGCATCAGTATACATAATTATAGCTAGTTGTGGAGCGGCATGAGATGGATCATTTAAGAATAGAGAGAATAATACATGTCCAAAGACAGAGGCTTAGGGAACACCAATATTTAGGGTACCTGTACTGGAAAAAGTATTATTGTTGTAAGCTACTTAAAGGGATGGTCTTCCAAGATAGCATTCAAACCATTGTACAAGCTTATTTAGTTTGACTAGAACTGAGTCATTGACAGTTTCATAAACCCTAGTCAGGTCTGTGAACAAACTCCCCGTAAGAAGTCCATCATTCACGTTACAATAGATTTTGTTTTCAGCAGTATAGAGAACAGTCACTGTACCAACTGCATTTCTGAAACCATGTGTCAGTCACTTAGAAAGCCATAGGAGCTTATGTGATTGAAAATCTGCTTGTATAGTTGTTTTTGAAATATTTTGTTAGGGAGCAAAGGTTGGAAATGTGCCTATAATCTTTACAGTTTGTGGATACTGAAACTTTAGGTAGATGGATTTTAACTAAGGGTTGGGAAGCTTTAGGATGTTATTGAGTTTGATGCAATCTAAAATATTTCTAAGTTGATTTGTTATATTTAACATAACATTTTCTGAGAGCTGAAATATTGATGTTTGCTAATGTTAAATTGAAGCATGTTTATTTAAAGGAGAGAGGATTGTTCAACCAGGAGGGTCAGAAATGAAATTTGTATGCAGGGATGACCTGAAAACACAAATTGGTTAAGTTTCCTGTTTAAAGTTGTTTGAATTATAGATGTAAAAGAACAATATTGACTCTTGTTTTGGACTTGAACCCAAGACCTTCACCATACCATGCTGGTGTCACTGCTGCTGGATCAACAAGACCCTCTGGACAGAAAGGTATTGAGTTTTCCCTTAAGAGCCTGATTCTTTCAGCTAGGAAACCCCTAGCAGCTGGATAGCTTACTAGTGATGACTGTGAGATTTAAACCCAAGTCTCCAGGTGATTTATAAGTCAATGGAAGAAATTCTGCAATAAGCTGATTCTTTAGATCCTTCTGAATTCAGTCATGTTCATATAGGTTTTAAGAAAATTAAGTTTGAGTCTCTGTGGGTATTCTTAGATTATTTTGAAATGCAGTTTTCTTTAACTGGTATTCATCTCTTTAATGATACAAAATATATTCCCTGATACAAAATACAGCCATCTGTGTCAATATCACAGGATTAGACAAGTGTTTCCATTGTGCAGGTTAGTAAGACTCCTGCAGAGCAGACAAAAGTAGAGTATTTGTGTTTACATTACTGCAATCAACAGACTTGAGATTTGTTGACCAGGGTAGATATATGAGACAAAAGGATCTAGTAAAGGCTCAGCTCAGGAGTAATACAAGTAAGAACAAACTGTTCACCAATAAAAATGCATATTATAAACATACCAGTCATAAGTATAAGTGAATAACATTTATGACACTAAAAACGTATATTGTCAATAACAGAATCCAAAACATATTGCAAAAGTTGTCAATCTGCAGAGGTACACCAATAAATATGTTCAACATGAATGTATTGAAGCCTTTCAGTGAGACTGGAGGTTCATTAAGATGAACAGAATCAAAGTAAAATGGAGAAAGAGAACAATTACTGAGGTGAGAGGGGAAACATAGATTAAAGGGGATACATTGGAGAAAAGCTGAATGTATACTCTTAGAGGGAAGCATTTGTTATTGGGTACTTCTCAGCTGGTGCTTAACACAGTTATAGGAGCATGGTAAGAATTTAAAAACACAAATGTCATAATTCCTTTCATTTTTTCATATTCATTATTAAGTGCTCATGTGTTCATGTGTCTTTGTGTGTGTGTGTGTGTGTGTGTGTGTGTGTGTGTGTGTGTGTGTGTGTGTGTGTGTGTGTGTGTGTGTGTGTGTGTGTGTGTGCGCATGTGTATGCGTGAGTGTGTGAACATTATTCCTTTTAACTAATTAGCATTGACACTTTTATCAAATTAGTGATAAAAGATCTACAATCAGAACACTGTGTGTTTGTTGTAGTATAGTAATTGCTGAGGGACCTGACTGCCCAACCCCCAATACCATGGGTCTCGTGCTGTTACAGATGTATCCCAAGTAGCTTTACATCTTCTATTCCCTTCTGTAATGCCTCATACTTCTTGCAGGAATATGCTTTTGTGCTCAAAGCACCTGGCCAGAGTGCCAATTATGAAACAACCTAACCTGCCCTTAATCCCTTGTTAACGTCATCTTCTAGTCCTCTGGCATCTCAATGAGAAGTGTTCATCATAATTAAATAGATCCTAAGGCTGACTCTAGGCTCTTATCTGTATTTGCTGGTTTTAGTCATTTTCATACAGGCTTTTTCCAGTTATCCAACTTCAACAGTTACAGTTTTTGCTTTTTTATTATAACATCATCCTACATGTAAACTCTTTAATACTAAGCATATCACAGACACTGGCCTGTTGCATTCTTTAAATTTCTTCCCTTTCAACGTTCTTCACATTTTGATGAGTACATATGTCCAAAATGTCCTTTCAGAGCTCTACTCGTGTTATAGCCAAGTTGAGTAATTAATGTTTAAACAAGAGCAGCAGCTAAACTTGAAGAGGCCAGCAGGAGGCCTCTGCAGTCCTTATACCAGATGTTTAATTAGTACAAAGTTGTTATCCTCGCAGGGAGTATGCCATTTGAGACAGAGATGCACTGCATACTAATAATGAAGCCAAATTATTTAGCACATCACCTTATCCACAAATTATCATTTTAGGTTACAGCATGAAGCACTTCACAACCTTGGCAAAGCCTCTCATACAAGAAAACACTTCACAGTAACAGCAGGATTTAAATATTCATCTGTGTATGTAGTGGGAGGGGGGTTAATTGCAACATATGCAAGTTCATATAGATTGGAGACATTTAAGTGATTTTTCCATGCTATTCTGTACTGAAAACTGCAGTCTGCATTCTGAATTTAGCCTTTTGAATCTAAAATGCAAAGTTAATAATTTTATTTGTTTATTTTCTTGACCACATTGATGTGAAAATATAAATATCTGTTTAGGGACATGACCACAGAAATTCTGAAATTTAAGAGATATGAAGAAGAATGTTTCATGGGCATACATGCTTATAAAGACGAAAGAGAAAAAGACATAATGTAGCACTTTGAAAATGTTACAGCTGTACATAATTAGACAAATATTGGTAAAGTGGCAGGACAGCTCTTAAGTAGTTAACACAACCTCGAGAAGAAAAAGTCTAATCAATATTTGTATGGAAGTAACCTGGCAATGCAAAAATAAAATGAATCAACATGCATTTCATTAAATTAAGTAATTAAAACTATTTCTAGATTCATAGGTATTCCAAGGCCATTTAGTCAAATGAACCTTTATGCCTTGCCAATACTCTCAAGCGGTCTACATCTCCTTTCTCCAGGAGGACCATACCAGTCAATCCCGCTGTAAATTTTGTGAAGTCCCATCCAGTCATCTAGGTTATGTTTAAAGGAAGATAGTGAGTCACACTGCTTAACATGTAAAGGTTTGTGAGGTACTCAGTTGTAAACATGTCCTTCCGTGGTGTTTTATTTATCTGCTGATGAAGATTTAGGTCATTGGTTCTCGAACTGGTGAAGCCATTGGACTTGCAGAAACAGGTGGTTCAAGACAACTGGGTCTCTTACGGCATGGTAAGTGAGAAGGAGTTCTTCTCTCAAAAGCCTATAAGACACTGAATAAGTGGATAGAAGTTCCAATGTGTCTTAATAGCACAGGGACTATAAGCCTGTGATCTTTTTTGGTTAGGAACCCTTAGGGTCTTTCTAAAGGGGCATTATACTCAATAATTTGTCTGATCAATGTTGAATACAATGGAGTGACTACCCTCTTTAGAAGATACTGATTTTGCAATTAGCTGTGCTAGATAAAAGGATTTCCTGGAAACCACTGTCACATGATGCTCAGCAGAGAGAAGATTACTAATTTCTTATGTCCGTGACTACATTTTCATTTCATAACGATGCATTGCCCATGTAATATGAAGAGAGAAGGAGTTCTTTTCCAAAAGTTGCAATGCTGCACTTTTGGCATTTAGTCTGAGCCCATTTTTAGTACACCAGTTCTTTTCCCTGTAGAGTTCCTTTTGAAGGGTTTGGATGTCATAATGTGACTTTACAACAACCCTGAATTTGCAGTCAGCTGCAGACTTTGTTAGCCAAAGTTCTTAACTCTTTGCTTTGAGATCTGACAGGTAAAAGGGAGAGGTCCCAGCACAGAACCTTGAGAGGCACTACTCCTCACTTTCATATGTCCTGATAAGGCTCCTGCAAATCACACTGTGGGGTTCTGGCTTTCAGCCAGTCTGCTATCCATCTTATCACATATAGGTTAGCCTTTGTATGATGCCAGCAGAGAGAATGGTGTTGAAGGCCTTGGCCAGGTCAAGATACACTATGTATACTTCATGGCCACCCTCTACAGACACTTTAACCCTTTCAAAGAAGTTTACCAGATTCAGTAAACACAATGTACATTTCACAAAGCTAAACTGTTCAATGTCAAATTGAATAAGTTTCTTGATACCATAGTTAATGAGGTCAGTCATAATGCATTCCATGGCTTTGCTGATGAGACTTGTAAGACTGAAAGGTTTGTAATTACCTGGGCTGGTCTTAAGACTATCCTTATGGAGGGGCATCATCACTGAAGTGCACCACTCACCAAGGATGAAACCAGTAGCTAAACTCAAGTTAAAACAGTTTAAGGAGTGCATTCCCTACAGCAACACACACACACACACTCACACACACACACACACACACACACACACACACACACACACACACACACACACACACACACACACGCACGCACTCTCTCTCCAACTAAATATTTATTTTGTTATCTGCAATGATATAATGAAAAGTTTTTGTCACCTTGCTGGACGAGTTCTATACAAACTATATAGGAAGATATCTTGTCCTATATTCTTTTTATGTTTCTGTGAAAATGTTACTGCATCTAAGAAGGCATATGAATGACATTTTAGAGAAAGCGATCCCCTAGAATGTGTTCTAATCTCCTCAAAATTAAATACTAGTGAAGACAGGTTTTAATTGTAGCTCATGATAGTTAGGCAGTAATCAGTGCAACTTCTTACCAAGTGTAGGTTTTTAGCAATCATAAGTACAACTGTCACTTGTCTGTATTAAAACCCTCTCTCTCTCTCCTCTGCTAACAAATGCTGGGGCCAGAACCACGGTTTGCATGAATGTACAGATTTTTATTAGCAGTGTGTATGGGTTGGGGCCTATACGTGCTGTACACCTTAAAATTTATCTGTAAGTGTCTTTTCTGTGTCCATCTTACATCTGGTTAGCCCCATAGCAAACATATTCTTTATTTTTGAGACTGAGTTTGTTCACAGCATTTACTCACAAATAATTCTCAAGAAGAGTGTCCAGCATAGTTAATGTATTGTGTGTACTAGAATTCATTCACCTATGGATGTATTTTGTATATTCATCAGTACTGAAATACCTCATTCTGTTGCTTTGAATCATAAGTTGATTCTTTGTAGGCAACACGAGGTACAAACAGTATGATCAATATTTACATAAGGTACATGCATCATCTGTTGTAAATAAATTCTTTCTGAATGGTATACATATGTTAGAGCATGCTTTAGTTTAAGAGTCAGGAGTCTTTGTAGCAGAATTCTCATGCAGAGCTGGATCATGGTCAAATGTGGCCCTACGCAGGGTAATAGATTGGGGCCCCCAGAGGATTCCTTCCTGCAGCAACCTCCCCTCCCCAGCCATTCCAGTGTTCCATTATTTGGCTATTTCTCCCCTGCTACCATAAACACTGGTCAAACCTATTAGTGTGCATACTGTTTTCTTATTTACTTCTACAATGATTACAGATATTGAAATAAAATAGCAGAAACACTTAATGCCATTTGCGAAGAAACAATACAGTCTTAGAATGAAAACAGACTTAGCATGAACAGAAAACTTCTCTGCCATTGAAACTCACATTCATTGAAATGGCATTAAAACCCACATTCAAATAAAATGCATCTGGCCAGTGGAGAATTAAGTATAGCTTTGGGGTGTTTTCAAACCATAGGCTCCTTGAACAGATTTTTAGGGCCATGTATACATGCATATATTCTTTGATTTACCTTCTTGATTGTATCAGTTATATTCCTTGTATAACATAGCACCAACTGTTAGAGTGTGTTTTAAATATGTAGTTTTGACCATTTTTCCAGTATGCAATGAAACAAGATATATGACCCAATAATGACAAAACTGCCCATTTCAGGACATTGTAACCATAAAAGGCCACTCAGACAATCCAACAGTATCAGTCAATAAGCACAATCTCTGCAGAAGTAAAGGTAATCCAAATAATTGAAAAGATCTGTAAATAATGAAGAGGTTGCTACTGACAAACAACTTTGCATTTCAGTGTTTCATCTATAAATTCATTACCTGCTGCCCTTAAAGAATTAATTGTCTATGTTACATTAAAAAAAATGGAAAACTGGTAATATTGCAATAGGGAATGACTGACAAAATGACAACAAGTTCATAGTTACTAGGCATCTCATACAAAGGAGGATGCACTCAGGAGTAAAGACCCCCTATCCCCCCCTTAAAATGCACCAAATAATCTGCAATCAAAAGGACACTGCAATATCAGCATTCCATATACATGGTGTGGGACTAGAATCCACAATCTTCTCCACCAAAGGCAATTATGCTACTAACACTTCTTTCAAATTCTACAGCACAAACAGTGACTGCCATTTGCTAAACAAAACCGTTAGGTGCACATTGAAACAGACAGCATGAGCAATAGTAAACTTCTTTTCCCTTAAAACATACAATTCCATGAAAATGCACTGAAACTCATAATCCCATTAAAGTGCATTGAAACTCATAATTACCTGAAAGTGTACTGAAACTCAAACTCACAATTCTGTCAGCAGTCTGGTAGTTGGTGCAGAGGATTCAGGCTCTTGTCTTCACAGAAGCTCACAATTCCTTCAGCAGTCTGGTAGTTGTTGTAGAGGATTTAGGCTCTTGCCTCCTGTAATCAAGTTACAGGGTCAAGACCGATCAAGTTACTAGACTAACCTGCCCCCACCCCCCCAACTAGGACATTACATACCATACCTCCATACCTCTCGACCTCTTAGCACAAGAAATCTGTACAAATCCTAAAATAATAGGGTGAAAAAGGCCCCAAAATAGGGACAGATTATAAATATTGCTGTTATAGATTTAGAAAGTTGCTAGAATAATAGCATTTGCCTTAGCATGCATTTTCTGAAGGAAATAAAGTCTGAAATTCAAATGTATGACATTTAATTATTTCAATAATCAGTGATTTCCCAGAAAACCACACATTTATGAGGAAAAGGCCAAAAATATGAAGCAAAAGTCTGGACAATCTACAAAAATCTGGACACTTGAGAGGTATGCATACCTTTCGACCTCTTAGTGAAAGAAATCTGGACAAAGCCTAAAGTAATAGGTGTACAATGACCCAAAAAATAGGGATAGATTTTAAATATTTCTCTTTTTAACTTAGAAAGTTGCTGAAAAACAGGATTTGTGTTAGCATGCATGTTGTGAAGGATGTGAAGTCTGGAACTCATATATATATATATATATATATATATATATATATATATATATATATATATTATGGTTTACTATCAAATTGTCGATCCCGTTTTGTGCGACGCGCATTGCCCGAACGCGGAACTGCGAACGTCACTACACCGACGCCCAGATGTGCGAACGGCAAAATCTCGCCCCCATCCGACCCATGGTAGCATGGGTGTGGAGGTGTTGCGCGGCCGGTAATGTCGATCGTCGGAGTTTCGCGGTTTCGGTTCGCTATCGAAATGGTTTCGGTGTTTCGGTTCGCGCAAACGCGTCGATGGGGTCGCCGTTCGCACGGAGTGCATTCGAACATTTGATAGTAAACCATATATTATATATATATATATATATATATATATATATATATGTGCTTATTTAATGACTTCAATCACCTGTGATTTGCCAGAAAACCACAAATTTTATGATAGACCAAAAGTATGAGGCTAAATCTGGACAGTTCAGAGGTATGTTAAACACACACACACCTACCTTATCTCTGCTTTCTCACACACATGCACACATACACACACACACACACACACACACACACACACACACACACACACACACACACACACACTCCTACCTTCTCTCTGTTCTCACACAGCAACACACGCCTACTCTCACACACAGACCTACCTTATCTCTGCTCTCACACAGCAACACACAACACACACACTCTCACCTACTCTCTCACACAGCAATATACACACAAACACACATTCTCTCTCATACAGCAATGCATACACACAATCTCTCAGAATGCCTAGTTGAAATTACATACACCAATGCACATACATACGCATTCATACACTTTCTGAATCAAATAGAAACTTCAAAACCGCTAGTTTAAATTATATACACACACATACGCACACATGCACACACACAATTACCTTCTCTATAAATGGAACAGCTAGTTTAAATTCCATGCATGAGTATGGAATGGGTTTACATCTGCATTGGCATTCATGTGTGTGATGTTGCAAAGCATGCATAGTCCTCCTTAAAGAAGAAGATGCCACCACCACTTTCTTAAGAAGTATTTTTTTTTTAATGTTGAAGTATTAGAATATGTGAAGGGCATAAGAAATGTTAAAAAGAGCAATGCCTTAGCTAGGCATGTTGAAGCCATGGGTATACAACATACATTCAATTTTTATGTTCTTGAGATTTTTCAGGATAGTATTAGAGGTGGTGACATAATAAATAGAATGGAGTTAAGGGAACAACATTAGATTCCTAATTTAAATGCGGATAGACCACCCAGCATTAATGATACAGTATCTTTAAAACCGGTTTTAAGGGCACGAACAATCCCCCATTGATGCAGTGTTTAAATATTATTTTTCCAGTGTTGTGATACTTATATTCAATGTTTTGTTTTTGTTTTTTTGACATTCTATGAACATTTTACATTGTTAGTTTGTTTTTTCCTATGCATTTTTAGGAGATTCCATGTAATTAATACTTTAATTAGTGAGCTTCTTGATTGGTTATAGCTGTTTTAAATACCTTGATTGAGTTGGTGCAATTCTGTCTGTGGAAGTGATCAGTGACTCGTGAAAGTGCTTGCTGTTTTATCTTTATCATTTTGTGATTAAATAGTGTATTTTAAGCCATGGTGGCTATTTCTTTATTTTCATTTTCAGCTGTTGTTTAGTTTTTAGTTACAGCCTTTATCGGTGGCAACATCGCTTTTTAGTTAATCAATAAGCCAGCACTGCTCAGTGCACAAATGAGTCGCTCCAGGGGCAGTAAAGAAGCTTGGGAGGGTTTCACAGACAACTGTCTAGGGAAAAAACTGTGCTTCAAGGTTTTTGCGTTTATTCAAGGTACTGCTAACCCCTGCTGAGTGAAGTGCAGTAATGTGCAAATGCGAGGCTTAAATACAAGCCAAAATAAACACTTTTAAGTGTACCTACCAATAAGAAAGCACACAATAGGCCTTCCTACAGTAATCCCCAACTCAGATGGGGCTTGATCTACACACGTCTGCCACAAAGGTGCAGAAAATCCCTCCTAATGTAAGATGGCTGATTTAATGCTCAAGTGTAACAGAACCAGTCTAGAGACACACATGTACTTTGTTAATCAGGTAGATGAACTTGTACAGGGAGCCTTTTCAGCCATGACCTGAGCCACAGTGGCAAAGAGAAAAACAATTAAGGCATGTGTTTAGGAATATAAAGGAAAAAACAAAAACAATACTGTCATTAAGGTACTTAAAGATGGCATGCACAATGCATAGGCATGGTGTGACAATGAATAAGTAACACATTAAACAACATTTACAAGATTGCATGCATTATATGTAAGCCTTGTTATAAATACAAAAATTGCATATAAGTGCATTGCACAAGTCACAGTTCTGTAAGATGTTACTACAGTGTAATGGACAAGGTATCAGTTTATAAATATTGCATGGCTACACAAAAAAGGGAGAGGCAATTATATTTGCATCAGCCTTTTTGTCCTAAGGTAGTATCAAACAGACTAAACCTGCAGATCTGAGACACTCCTCCCAGTCTAGTGTCATTAGTTCATTCAATCTAATAGAGAGAGAACATTTGTGAAGGCCAACCCACTCAGATTCTTAACTTTGAATTTACTTCTGCTCCAGCTTTCTCCGTTTCCACTTTACTGAAAAAAAAAATTCCAAGCTTGTCCCCCCCCCCTTTCCTGTAAGAAGTGTAGTCCAGATACAGTCCAGGACTGTTTGTAAGCTCCTGAGCCCCCCCCCCCCCCCCCCCGCTTAACTAGGGTTACATTATTCCCGGCACCATAAATTCTGCTCTTCAAATTTTCCCTTACAACTAGCCAGCTTTTTAGTTTTAGCACTCAAATCTGTTTCTTTGAGCTCAGCACTTGTTTAAAACTCGTTGTAAGCACTAAATAAGCTACAAATTACTACAGCACTCAACTTTCCTCACTTGTCTAGAGGAAACAGTTTTTAGTACTTAATAAATAAGCACCTATCCACGCATGTCTAAAGGTCAGCTCCCGGTGTTTTCTCCTGTCTATCTGATGAATCTGGGCATATTGGGGCAATGCAGCAATTGCCTCATGTACACAGACAATCCTCTCATCCTACCACCCAACACTACAACCTGTGAGAGATGCACTTATATAGCCAAACTGGAAGCAAAGCTCTCTTCACTGAAGACTGGACTAGACAGTCAACAGGAGAAGGTAAACACTTGCACCTCACCACACTCATCACATAGTCCCTCAAAGCCTACACCACCAAAACAGACACATAGTAGCACAAACCACATACCTACATTCGTGGAGGCTCTCAATAAAAATCTGCCCAAACAACCGAGACCACCAAAGCAGAAATGCAAGCAACTTCCACCCCCCCAACACAACCCAAATGACACATAGCCCACAAACTCAGTGTGCCACTCAATATTCATTAAGGATGTCACACCTCCAAGCTAGTTGCTCAGCATAATGCATCTGAGATTATCCAAATGCAACTAACTTTGGGCAAGATTGCAATCCAAATTGTAGCTTGCTACAGACCCCCTCCACCATGCCTCAGGATTCCCACTCCTCTTTTCTTGATACACTGTAATATATTAGGGTACAACCCAACACCCTAATAATGGGTGATTTCAGCTTCCCCACCATTAATTGGGAAAACTACTCATGTACCAACTCTTTTGCTCAACGCTTTCTGGAATTCATAAATTTCAACAACTTGGATCAACTTATCCACACCCCCACCAGGGGCAGCAATATCCTAGACCTGGTCATTACCAACATGGGTGACTAGTGTTCCACACCAGAAGTCAATTCCTCATTGGTCAGATCCGACCACAAGCTAATCACCCTAGACACCGACATCCCTCCCCCACCCCCCATTAAGGAAAAAAACGTAAAAAATTTCTCCAAAGCTAACTTCACGCTTTTTAAGACAGAAGTGGCAAACTTCACGACACCCATGCAGATGGACACTAGAGGTACGACTGCTGAATCCTACACAAATACACTTTATAAGCACTTACATGAGTGCATGGATTGTGCTATCCCTAACAGAACCAAGATGCAATCCCCCAAAAAAGGAAGCCAAACTGGTGGTCTTCTGCCATAAACAAACTCTACAACAGAAGGAAGAAACTGTTGCAAAAAAGAGTAAAATCCCATGATTGGAGGAACTCCCTGGTCAGTCTCAGTAAGAAGTTGAGATCCCTCATAAGATCCTCCAAAGCTAGTTATGAAAATAAAATCACCACTGATTCCAAAGACAACCACAAAGCATTCTATAGCTATGTCAAGAATCTCAGTGGCAACACTCAGATCTGCTCTGAGTTACAGCACAATGGCACTAAATATACAGAACCAACTGATATTGCCAACATCCTGACAGATAGGTTCAGTGCTAACTTTACTCCCCTCTCACCCCCTAAAGGGCCCATCTCTATACCGAAAGAATGGAAAGTTCCTCTAATCACGGCTGCACAGGTAAAAACCTCACTCTCCAAAGCCAAGAACACAACATCCCAGTCTGCATTCTACACAAACTACAGAATGAACTAGCACCCCACCTAAGTACCATGTTCAATCATAGCCTCACCTCAGGCTTTGTACCTATTGAATGGCGCACTGCGACAGTTATCCCACTCCACAAAGGGGGAGCCACGACAGACCTCAGGAACTACCATCCCATTAGCCTGATGAGCCTGGTCTGCAAGGCCATGGAACGTATCATCATGGAACTCATAAACAAAGACATTGGTAAGCTCCAAACTCTGGACCCCACACAGTTCAGGTTTGTAAAAGGCAGATCATGTCTCCTAAACTTGATAGACTTCTTGGAAGCAGTCACCAAAGCCATAGATGAGGTTAAGGTGGTTCACACAGCCTATCTAGATCTCAGCAAGGCTTTCAGCACTCTCCCCCACTCTGGAATTACAGATAAACATACTAAACTAGGTATAAATCCCTATGTCATAAGATGGGTTGCCAACTGGCTTACTGACAGAATCCACACTGTAAAAATAGCAGACTCCAAATCCAACTTCAGACCAGTGACAAGTGGAGTACCACAGGGTTCAGTCCTGGGTCCTCTCCTGTTTGGTATCTACTTCTCTAAAGTACAGGCTAACACAGAAGGTCTTTGGCTAACTAAGTTCACAGATGACTCCAAACTAGGAGCCATAATCGAAACTCCTAACAATGTGGACATCCTACAAAAGGGCCTCACCGAGACAGATGCCTGGTGTCAAAGCCATGGCCTCAAGCTCAATGCCAAAAAGTATATTGTCATCCCCTTTAGTAAAAACTCTGTACCCATGAACTACCACATAGGCGGTAGTCTACTTAACACTGAAAATGTGATAAGAGACCTTGGGACACAGGTGGAAAGTAGTCTCTCCTTTGATAATCACATCGCCACAGTGGTCAGGAAATCCTTCTACGTGGCACACTTCATCACAAAAGGTTTCTCATCCAGGAAAAAAAAGGTCATTGTTCCCCTCTATTCATCAATCATTAGACCCATTATAGAGTACAATGCCTCTTTTGGTATGTACCTCACAAGTCATCTACAACAACTGGAAAAGCCACAGAAATACCTCACAAAGAGGATTACTGACCTCAAACAGATGCCCTATGCAGACTGTCTCAAAAAACTCCAGCTTTACTCCATTGCATATCACCTATTCAGAGGTGATCTCTGCCAAACATACAAAGCTATGCCAAACCCAAAGCTGTTGGACATGCTCCACTTAGAGAAATCCCAATCCCTCCGAGCTACATGCTCTAGGGACCTAAACCTTGTCACCACAATAAACAGAACATGCTGGAGGGATAGATTCCTGTCCCAGGGACTTCCCATACTCTGGAACAAACTACCTATCTATATCAAACAGAGCTCCTCATTAGCACTCTTCAAGAAAATGTTGATGATTGGATGGGAAATAGGAAATTCACCCCAGGGATCACTTCTGTGGCTCTGCTTGACAGGGGCATAGGAAAATAATTTTCTTGGGTGGCAAAAGCCAGGGTACCTTTTTGGCTAGGCTTATATAGGTCCTAGGGCCAACAGCCTAGTACCAACCTATGAACCTATGAACCTATTTCATCAGCTCATCCCCAGCCCCTTGCCCTTTTTTATGTTTATATTCTTGAAACCACTCATACAATAACAACACCTACACAACCCACTTAAAAACACACTCTGCACAAAATCAAGGATAATTGTTAAATGTTACTCTAATTCACTTAAAACATTAATAGAACAGTCAGTTTTGTATTGCCATGCATTTTCTAAACAATAAGAAGTATGAACTCTAATGTCTGGCATTATTGACTGGCTATAATCTGTTGCGATTTCCTAAAAGTTCAAAAGTTGTATGAAAGGCATGGCAAAAGAAAGTCAGGGACATTATGCAAAATTCTGGACAATTGAGAGTTTGCTCAATGAGACGGTTTCAGCAGTGTAGTTTATACATGTTTGAATTCATATAAAAGAATGGGAGAATCACACATACAAAAGATGATGCTACAACACCTAACACAGCTACACAAGGTACAACCTGAACTGCAGCATATAGCATTACTCACACTCAGTTTATAAATTGCAAAGGAAAATCCAACATTTAAAAAATAGATTGCCAATACAGCAATGATTCCATACACTGCAGTCTAAGGAACAATCCAACATCAGCTACTACAAATAAAATGCAACCTGACTTGTGTAAATATTCGGAATCATTGTGCAGTCCTTTTAAAAAATAAAAACATCCAGCAAGTGATAATTGTAAAAATAGTTCCTGCTCCTGGTCAAAGGTGTTTTTATGCATGTTAGTAGGCAGAGTGAAGGGCAGGAATGCATGCCTAATTTAAAATAACAGCATTTCCTGTGTGAAATGAGCCGTGGAGATCATGCCTTATGCTAGAATGTTGAAGGATCAATGAGAAACTTTGTGGAATGCTGGATGCTAACTATAGTACCATGAGACTAAAGTTTTAGGAAAGATGGCTAGCTTCACAGCTAGCAGTCAAAATGGAAATCTGGAAAAACATTAAAATAAATACTTTCCCTTACCTGAATCAACATTTTATAGGTACATACCCAAGTAATAGGCTAGCTGCCCTTGTGGGACATTTTAAGCCTAACCAATTTCCTACTAGGCTAGCTGCCCTTTTGGGACATTTTAAGCCTAGCGTTTTGTTTAGTCAGAGGGTTTTGGTAATGCTTTGAAATATTTTGTGATGAGTGTGAGTGCTGCACTTTAGAAAATGAATTGGATTGAATTTAAACTGCATTTGAATGTAATGATGGCTTTAAATTGATGAAAGGCAATTAAGCTTCATTTTAAATTAATGAGCCCGCCAAAAGTTGTTTAGTATAAGTATATTGGAATCATTTTATGATATTGTATCTGATGAAGCATAGTTTAACTATGCGAAAGCGCTTATTCTCTGTTTCCAATAAATGAATTTTTTACATATTTCCATCGTGGATATTTTCAGTGTGTCAGGAGTTTGAGTTGGGACTACTCTATAGAAGGATTTACTCGTGGTGACTGTTCTCACTTTTTGGACTTCATTACATTTTAAGCCTAACCAGTTTCTATCTCCGTGCTCGAAGTAACCTATCCTATTTGGTTATAGAAAGGCCTTACCCATCCCATGGTCAATAATTATATATTATCCCTAGTGAAAACAACTGTGATCATACCATAGATAATTTGAGGTGACCCCCCCCCCCCATGCATGGGATAAAGCATTTAGGAGCTGCCTCTGTCCATTAGTAGTACAAGGGGCAGTCCTGGGGTAGATTTTGTTTTTCTTGCCCATACAGCTAAGTTGTGCTTGAATATGGACAGGGATGAACTTCATTTTATGTCGATGGGGAATCTGTTGCACAACAGTGGTATCCTCTGTGAGATATACCTGTCCCTCCAAACTGTTCTGTTGATGTTGCAAAAGAGATTTAGATCCCTAGACTGAGCATTTCTGATGCCATTTGACATGCTGATGTGCAGTAAATCTATCATTATTGGGTCGGAGGATGCCTTGTATGCCAGACACAGGTCACCTCTTAGCAGTCTGTAGGATACCGAGTATAGTGACAGGGCTTTGAGATGGTCCATGTACAACATGTTGTTTGGCCTTGTATCCTTTTAGTAAGGTATCTCCATAGGTTTTACTGTTATTGCATGCATCTGGACAGATGCATGCCAAAAGGAGCATTATATTCAATGATTGGCCTAATAAGGGCTGAGTAAAGGGGAACAGTGGCATCCCTAGATCTAGACACAATCCCTTTGTTTATAAACTGTGCAATATAGAAGGATTTCTTACAACAACTGACACACGTTGGTTGAAAGTTAGGTCACTATACAATCAACTCGTGGGGATGTACTGCCAATGTGGTAGTTCCCTATGGTAGATAACTTCCCAAAGGATATAATAATGCATATTTTGGCATTTAGTTTCAGTCCACAATCTTGTCACCAGTTATTTATTGGGGACAAACCTTCCTGCAGGATGGCTAAGTCATTTGGGGATTCAGTGACTACTCCTAGCTTGCAGTCATCTGCAAACTTAGTCAGCCAGAGCCCTTTGGTATTGGCTTTTACTTCATAAAAGTAGATGCCAAGCAGGAGAATTCCCAGATAAGTTTTCATGGTGAATTAATCTAGATAATTGTCAAGCAACTTAATATAGCATCTCAAAGGAAAAACAAATGGTCAAACTGCTCGTCTGTGTTGTCTGTAATGCAGGTCCAAAATATTTACTATTTCTCACTTTCCCATATCACCACTTAAAAAATAATGGAACTTAAATATCAATTCCTGGTGCAGGGATTCTCCTCAGTAACTCAACCTTATATGAGATTATCACTGATTACAGGTATCATCAGTTTTAAACTACTTGAGACACCTGAGATTCTGTATAATTTTTTTAAGTCATACTCATCAATGCTTTAAACTTTTAATGTTACTTTCCAGCCCCAGCTACCAAACCTGCTTTACCAACAGCTCTTAAAAGCTAAGCTAGATGGGCCTATGTGAGTAAAATCCATATATCTTAACTGTCCTGTATTTCACAGAATGCCCAGATTTCTGCCTCATATATTTGGTTAATTCCTCATAAAATTTGTTTTCTGGCAAATCATTGAAGATTTAAGTCACTAAATAATGATACACATTTGAGTTTCAGATTTCATATCCTTCAAAAAATGCATGTTATGCACAACCTGTTTTACTTAGTGAGATTGACAAGTAGGATGAAAATACAATAAAAAGAAGAAAAAGCACAGTTGTGAACACATACCGTAATTGTAGATGCCAGAATGTATTCACCATTGCAGTATTCTTATGGGATTTCCTGCCATGGAAGCCTTTTACCAACAGGCAAAGAAAGCAGAGCCTTGTACGGGTTTGGAAAGAAAGTCTACACCTTTCCTACCATTGTCATCAGGGCTTTGAACTATCAGTTTTATATGTTGAAGTATCAGAAAAACCTTTTTAGACAAGATGAAACAAAAACTGATTGAGATTGAAAATAAGGCCCTCGCAAAGGAGCTGCTGGACTTATGTAACTCCTGCTCTCGAGTAGCTAAGCATTCCCTGCACTGTGGCTATGGTACCCTGGAAGCTTACAACAGGACAGCAGCCACAGGATTCGTCATTAGAAGGCATACCTGGCAGAGGGAGCAGTCCCTTGCTGAACATGTCAAATCCTGTCTTCTGGCTGCCCCTTTGGACAGACTTTCTTTTTGGTTCTAAGGCTGAGGTTGTGCTTAAGAAAATGTAAGATAAGGCCAAATCCATGAAAACAGTCAAGGACTTTCTCCAGGTCCAACCTCCTCATTTCAGTCACAATTACCCTACCAAACAAAGGTCCTTTCTGGCTCCCCAGTAAAGCCTAGATATAGGAGATCTTCAAGGGGAAAGGAGCCAAAGGCAGCACCAGGGTCCAAGACAGTGGCAAACTGACTCAGTGAAACCTGCCCACAGAGACCCAGCAGGGAGAAATCATGACTCTTATATGACACTTCCTTCTCTTCCCCTCAGCCCCCACCCCTCACCGTTCTTACTCCCCCCCACCAAGGATGGTAGGGCAACTGTCACTCTTCCTCAAGAACTGGAACCCCATTATCATGGATCTGTGGGTTCCAAAAATCATTCAAATTGTTTACAAACTCCAGTTCAAGCAGCCCTTAATTCATTCAGGCTTCCCAGATATTACTCCAAACCAAAAGGCAGAGGCCTTAAACCAAATACAGCTTATGTACACCCAAAGCTTGGTGGAACCTGTACCAACTTCTTTGAAGGAAAAGGCCTTTACTCCAGACTTTTCCTAATTCCCAGAAAATATGGTAGTCGGAGGCCAATTTTAGACATGTCAAGTCTCAACTGATTTGTACAGGTCCCCAAATTCAAAAGGCTAACACTGCAAAAACTGCTGCCTAACTATGATCCCTCCCACCACTAGCATGGTAACCTTAGATATAAAAGACGCATACCTCCACATTCCATAGAAGAATCTCACAGGAAGTTCTTATACTTCAGAGCAGGTGTGAGACATTATGAGTTCTGTGCTCTTCCCTTTGGCTTGTCTACTGCACCCAGGGTTTTCACAAACTGCCTAGCCCCAGTGGTAGCCTTCTGAAGGACAAAGGACATTGAGATTTATCCGTACTTAGATGATTGCCTCATTTAGGCAACAGATATAGAAAAACTCAAAGCAGATCTGTTTTACACCCAGAATGTACTGACTTTAGTCGGGTTCACCATCAATATCCACAAACAGGGTTGTATTTCTGGGAGCTTTACTGGGCTCATCTCTTCAGAAAGCCTTTTTTTTCCTGCAATGTTACCTTTCTAACTCTGTACTTCAAAAAGCTTCTTGTCAGGAAATACCTCATAGTCAAAAAATATCTCAGAGCCCTTGGTTACAATGCCATTTCCATCCTCATGATTCTCTGGCTACACGCCGCACTATGCATGAGGAAACTGTAGTGTTACCTCAAAAATGTGTGGTGCCAATATTCTCAGTTTCTCATCATCGGGATAAAATCTCTTCTTTGTCTCAGGAAATAGTTTGCCTGGTGAGTCCAAGCATATGACCTCATTCAAGGCTTTCCCTTCAGGTTCATCCCTCAGGGCCAAAGCCTGACAACAGATGCTTCAGAAATAGCCTGGGAGCCCACTACATCAACTTCCAGACTCAAGGTAGATGGGACTACCAGTACAAAACCAGCACATCAACCTAAAAGAACTGATGAGAGTCCAAAAAGCCTTGATTGCCTTCAAAGAACAATGGAAACTAGGAGTCCTCCTGGTAAAGACAGACACTACCACAATTAAGTGGTACATAAACAAGCTGGGGGACTCCCTATTACCCCCCTTTGTCACCTAGCCATTGACCTTTGGGAAACAGCAAATTCCATAGGACTGCACCTCACAGTACAGTACCTACCAGGAGAAACCAATCAACTAGCAGATCACCTCAACAGAACTTGTCAGACCCCCCCCCCCCATAAGTGGAAACTACACTGGGAGGTTTTTCTCAGCATAACCAAAGAATGGGGTGTGCCACAGATAGACCTTTTTGCCACCAAAGAAAATACTGACTTGGAAACGTTTTGCTCCAAGACCAAAATAAGGTCAGCCTAGAAGACCGATTCCTTTTCTTTCCCTTGGACAGGTTTATTCCTCAATGCCTTATCGCTATACCTTTGATCCCCAGGGTACTACTGAAGATAAGGGAAGAAAGGCCAAGGGTCATTCTTATAGCCCTAGATTGGCCAAGGCAGCACTGGTGCCCTTATTGATCAATTTATCCAACAGGGAACCATATCTGCTGCCACAGAGAGTGGATCTGTTAACACAGAACAAGGGAGCCATCATATAACCCAACATGCACACACTGAAATTGACAACTTGGATAATGTCCAAGGGTCAGTTTCAGGGTTACTCTCCAGTCCAGCTGGTGAATCTGGGAATTTTAAGGCAATGTTACAATTGCCTTATGTACACAGACAACCCTCTCCTCCTTCCAACAAACTATAATACATGTGAGAGATGCAGTTACACAGCCAAACTGGAGGCAGAGCTCTCTCAACCCAAGACTGGCACAGTCAGTCAGGAGGAAAAGGTAACCACCCGCACCACAAATCCAGTCTCACACAGACCTATTGCATCTGCATACCCAACACATAAACACACAAAAACATACTCGGAGGCTCTAAATAAAAATCTGCCTAAACAGCAAAGACCTCCTAAGCAGATATCCAAGCAACAGCCACCCCTCAACAATACCCACAAATCACATATCTCACAAAATCAGTGTGTCTCACAGTCGCAGCCCTTAAGGCCAAACAACACACCAAATACACTTGTTATAGGGGACTCTATTGTCCGGTACACTGACGTCCCGCTCACCAGACTGAACAAGGAGAAGGTCACTGTAAGCTGCCTGTCGGGTGCCAGGATCCACCACATAACGCAAGCACTCAGGTCACTCCAAAGCAAGTACAAGTATGACTCCATCATTGTCCATGCTGGTGTGAATGACCTGAGACGTACCTCCCTGGACTACATGAAAAGAGACATAGAGGAGCTCTCTGATCATGTAGCCCAGGCTGGTATGACCCTGACCTTGAGTAGCATCTTGCCCTCATCAAGAATGATGCCACAGTATAAAGACAAAATGATCAGTTTCAACAATTGGCTAAAGTATTGGTGTCATTCAAAGGGGATCCAGTGTCTGTCAGCCTGGGATGACATGCTCGACAAGCCACGTTGCTTCGCTAGGGGCGGCTTGCACCTGTCACCCTTAGGCTTTCGTATACTGGCCTAGGCTCTTGCCACCCCCATAGTGCCTTTTTTAGGCAAGGCTCAAAGGACAAACCCACCTCCATAGACAACCCAAGGATAAAAAAACTAAAGGTAATGCTACTCAATGCCAGAAGTCTAAACCTCAAGATGCACACACTCGAGGCTCTCCTCAGTATGGAGAAAATCGATGTCTGTGCAGTAACAGAACCCTGGTTCAAGGCTTCTGAGAGCACCCCAGCACTACCAGGTTATAACTCATACCATGCATTTCAGCCCCAAAACACGGACTGAAGCACAAAAGGAGGGGGAGTATCTATATTCATCAAAGATACCTATACCTCCAGGTTAGTGGCACTGCACAAAGCATCAAAAACTATCCATGTGCAACTAACAGTGGGCAAAACTGCCTTTCAGTTTGTAGCCTGCTACAGAACACCCTCTCTATTACAGGAACCCCACGTGGCATTCCTGAGAACACTGGAGAATATGAAGGTCTCTCCAAACACTATGTTATTGGGTGACTTCAACTACCCAAACATTGACTGGGAAAACTACTCAAGCCCAAACGCCCTCGCCCAACAGTTCCTTGAATTTATAAACTCTAACGCAATGGAACAACTGGTCACCACTCCCACAAGAAGGAACAACATATTGGACCTGGTCATCACCAACATGGGGACTCTATGCTCCACACCAGAGGTAAACCCCTCATTGGTAAGATCAGACCATAAACAAATTTCCCTGGACATCCATATCCCATCCCCACCCCCAGCCAAGGAAATCACGGTAAAGAATTTCTCAAAATCCAACTTTGCACTTCTCAAGACTGAGGTGGAATCCTTCAAAGCCCCCAGGCCAGAGGATAATACAGCCCAATCCGCAGAATCCTTTACAAATGCATTCTATGAGCACCTGCAGGAATGCATGGATCATGCTATCCCAAATAAAACCAAGACTCACTCCTCCAAAAACAGGAGACCTGTCTGGTGGACCCAAGCCATAAATAAGCTATACAACAGAAGGAGGAAGCTACTAAATGACAGAGCAAAATCCCAAAAAGGGAAGGCATCTCTGATCAGTATTAGCAAGAAACTTCGATCCCTCATAAAATCATCAAAGGCCAGTTTCGAAAGAAAAATTGCCCTAGACACTAAAGATAATCACAAGGCCTTCTTTAGTTATGTCAGGAATATGGGTGGAGACTTCCAGATATGCTCTGAATTGTTGCATAACGGTACAAAATACACCGAACCTACAGACATAGCCAACATCCTGGCAGACAGATTCAGAGCAAACTTCTCCCCTCCTTCCCCCACAAAAGAGCAAATGCCTATCCCAACTGAATGTAACCTCCCTGACATCACAGATGCACAGGTGAAAGCTGCCCTCTCCAAAGCAAAAAACACAGCATCTATGGGACCAGACGGTGTCCCAGGCTGTGTCTTACATGAGCTCCAAGAAGAACTTAACCCTCATATTAAGTCACTGTTCAAACTTAGCCTTACTACAGGATATGTACCCAAAGAATGGCGTACAGCTACAGTGGTCCCACTCCACAAAGGTGGTGCCACAACGGACCCCAGGAACTATCGCCCCATAAGCCTGACTAGTCTGGTCTGTAAAGCTATGGAGCGTATTATCATGGAACTCATAAACAAAGACATTGGGATCCTCCAGACACTGGATCCTACCCAATTCGGCTTTGTTAAAGGCAGATCTTGCCTCTTAAACCTAGTTGATTTCTTTGAAACAGTTACCAAAGCCTTAGATGAGGGCAAGGTAGTCCACACAGCCTACCTGGACCTCGCAAAAGCCTTCGACACAATACCCCACTCGGGCATCATAAATAAGCTTACCAGCTTAAATATCAACCCCTATATCACAAGATGGGTTGCAAACTGGCTCAAGGATAGAACACACATGGTCAGAATCACAGGTGCCATGTCCGAATCCAAACCAGTTGCAAGTGGCATCCCACAGGGCTCAGTTCTGGGACCTCTCTTGTTTGGTATATACTTCTCTGAGGTTCAGGCTAACACGGGGGGATTATGGATGACAAAGTTCGCAGATGACTGTAAACTGGAGGCCATAATCGAATCTCCAGCTGACACAAGCATCCTCCAAAAGGGTCTCACAGAGATGGATGCTTGGTGCCAGAGCCACGGCCTCAAGCTAAATGCTAAAAAGTGCATAGTCATCCCCTTTGGGAAAAACAAGGTGCCCACAAATTACCACATAGGTGGCAATCCATTAAGTACGGAAGAAGTAATTAGAGATTTGGGGACCAACGTAGATAGTAATCTCTCCTTTGATAATCACGTTGCCAAAGTGGTTAGAAAGACCTTCTATATAGCCCACCTTATCACGAAAGGGTTCACATCTAGATCAAGAGAGGTCATTGTGCCCCTCTACTCATCACTCATCAGGCCCATAATTGAATACAATGCCCCTTTTGGGATGTACCTTACCCAACACCTGCAACAACTGGAGAGACCCCAAAAGTACCTCACCAAGAGGATCATGGGCTACAAACAGATGTCCTATGCAGCTTGACTAAAGAAACTCCAGCTCTACTCAGTTGCTTACCACCTACTCAGAGATGATCTATGCCTGATGTACAAAGCCATGTCAAACCCAGAATTAATGGACATGCTCCACCTCAAAAAATCCAAGTCCCTTAGAGCTACACGCTCCAGGGACTTAAACCTCAGCACAAAAATAAATAGGACATGCTGGAGGGACAGATTCATTTCCCAGAGGCTCCCCTCACTCTGGAATAGAATCCCAATTCATGTTAGACATAGCCCCTCGGTGACCCTCTTCAAGCAAAATCTGGACGCGTGGATGGGAAATCGCAAATTCACCCCTGGGATCTCTTCTGTGTCCCTGCTAGACAGAGGCACAGTAAATTAATCTTAAAGGGTACCTTCTGTGACCTACTTTACAGAGGCACAGTAGGCTAATCTAATAGGGAGGCGGAAGCCAAACACACTCTGGCTAGGCTTATAAATGTCCTAGGGCAGATAGCCTAGTATCTACCTATGAACCTATGAACCTATACCTTGATCCCAGGGGAAACTCCTCAACAAATAGGTCCTGGACATTCTAATAGAAGTCAGGAGACCTAGCAATACAAAGTCTTACTCTGCCTAATGGAGAAGATTCATTATATGGTGCAGACAAAAGGGTCAAAGCTCTTGGCAAGCTCAGATCCCTTTGATCCTGTCACACTTATCAAGCCTTTTTGAAAAAGGGCTATCCTACCCCTCTATAAAAAAAAATCCATGTTTCTGCTATTTCAGGCTGTCTGCCTTCTTGGCCTCTTCTCCCAGGGGGAACAGAAGGTTTTCTGGGGGGGGCCTGATGGGGACACTTCCTCTTAGGACCTCATCTTCATTCTGGAGAAGCTCACCCTCCCACCTTTCTGCAGATATAAAATTCCTGACCTGGAAGATAGATTTCATACTAGCCATTACTTCTGCCAGAAGGGTTTCAGAGCTTCAGGCCTTTATGTGTGTGGAATCTTTCATCATCTTCCACAGAGGCAGAGTATCATTTAAACCAATCCTTCGTTTATGCCCAAGGTGGTGACAGAGATTTCTTTAAACGAGACCATACACTTGCCTACATTCTTTCCTAGCCCCTAAAACAAGGGGAAAAGGATCTTCCATTCTTTGGATGCACATAGGCAACTGTATTACTACTTGGATAGAACAAAGAATGTCAGGAAGTCAGATCAGATTTTTGTGGCCTTTGAGCCCTGCCTTTATCGAGCCCAGAGCAGGGTTTGCCACTGCCATCATACAGGACATCTTTTCTTTTCCTTAGTCCTTTCATCTACCCTTCTTTCAGCTTTGAGAGTCATTCTATAAGTTAGGACTGCAACAGTGGAACATGAAGAACATAGTACAGTTGTCTACTACGTACAATACAAGTAGAAATTTGAGGGTATTCACTGTTGTAGTATTCTTTCTCTCCTTCCTTCCCCTCTTGCCTATGGGATAGGACTGGTTATTCTCCTTCTCAGTTCCAGGCTACTCCCTCCTCCTTGACACATATTATGGAATCTACAGTCTTAACTACCTAACCTTAAGGACCTGCTAGAGGGCTCCTTCCTGCTGGTGGCAAGAAAGTACTAAGGTCATGGTGCCAGCTGACTCCCTTTATACGCAGACATCGTGACGCAGGACAGGGTGTCCGTCACCTTTAGGAGGAGGAGAAAATTCTCTGGTAGTTGGGCCAGCCAAGGGCTTCCATGGCATGAAATATTTAAGGCCCTTACAACTGACGTGCACAGTGCTGCATACAACTGAACTTGGACTGCATGTATATGAAAATGGCAACAAGTATACTAGAACTACAAATGTACTAAAACTTTAACAAGTGTACGAGGACCACAAGTGTACTAAAATGTACTAAAACTGCAGCCAGTATACTAGAACTGTAAATGCATGAAAACTCTAACAACTGTATCAGAACAAGTGTACTAAAATTCCAAATATGTCTGAAGAGTAAGTGTTCAACAGCTGTAACAAGTATTACAGAACTGCAAGTATACTAAACCTGCAGCAAGCATGTTCGAAGTATCAAAAATCAACCTTATGACAAGAACTGCATTAACAAAAGCAGGGAAATTCACATTCTAACATTAAGTGAGTACATGGGTTTTTGAACTTGTCCAGGAAGTGTCTTTATAACATGGTACTCAAGCTATGAGAATGCTAGGTTAGGAGACACTTACGGCGCAGGAAGGGAGTTTAGTCTCTTTATGTTTTACAGTATCAAACATAGTTTGGAAGAAATATTCTGTTACACAGCATATATTCTCTTCTGAAAGTAAAACCAACACTTTCTGGGAAAGTATTTCAAATACATAGCTGTTTTTTTTTTCAACCACATGGTCTTGACTCTGTCCTCGGTTACATACTTCCTTATAGTAGGGGTTCATACATCATCATACCTCTCAATCTCTTAGTGCAAGAATTATGGGCAAAGAAAAATAATGGGGGATGGAGACCAAAAATTAGGGACAGATTTTACATATTGTTCTTTATAAGCTTATAATGTTAGAATAACAGGTTCTACAGTAACATGTATTTTGAAGGATATGAAGTCTGAAACTCAAAATGTCTGTCATTGTTTAGTGATTTCAATTTTCAGTGACTTGTCAAAAAACATATTTCTGTGAGGAACAGACCAAAAATATGAGGCAAAAATCGGCATTCTGCAAAATTTGAGGTAGTTGAGAGGTATGCATGCATGGGTATGGCCTGGCCCTCAAGTAATTCTTTTATACCAGAAGTTGTATATCACTTCCAGTGCAGAACAGATAATATATGGCTATCATAATTTGCACAGGTCCACACTCACAACATGGATACAGCATACAACAAACAAAAAAGAAAAGAAAAGACTACACAGAGGGAAAATATGCAGTGTCACACTCTGCATTGGCCAATACACTTCATAGAGGGAAAAGATGCATTGTCATACCCTGCACAGGCCAACTTGCTGCACAGTCAGAGCTTTCACTTGTCATGCCATGTACAGGTCAACACAATGCACACAGAGAACATATAACTTTCATAACATGCACAAGCAAATACTATGCACAGATACAACATACAGGCAACTTACCATGTACATGCATTGTCAACATAAAGCCCAGAAGGAGAACAAATCAAGTACACTTTACAATGGAAATATATATATTAGTTCACATAAAATCTTAAACTGGTCACCTAAGTGATGCAAACATAGAACCCCCCTGTCATCAAGAGCTAAACAAAACCATCAGCAACAAACATCAAACTAAACAATGACAACTAATCAAAACAAAGAAAAGCAAAGTATAAATTTTTTCAAGCAGGGAATCCCTGCATCCCTCATGTTTGGGTTGTGTTACCCCATCCCTGCTACCTACATATACGTAGTCTGAGACTGAACTACCATGAAGCAAATGTTAGAGCAATCATTGACCTGCAATAATCAATGGAAGACAACTTTGATGACAGTGACTTGATCCATGGGTACTCACTAATTAGTCCACAATAAAATGCCCTCCTTCTAAGAATAACATGCAGCTATCCCCACCACACAGTTTTATACATTGCAGAGTTGAAGAGCATACCTTGTCATGCCCTGCACAGGCCAAAAATAATTTCAGAAAAATACAAATATGTTCTTATTCCCATATAGGTGTTCTATCTTCTTTTCAGCTTTTCCCGGTTAGGGGTCACCACATTGGATTATCTGTCTGCTCATGATTGGCAGTGGAGTTTTACAGTGTCGAATTGCCAGCCTGGTGCCCAACCTTCCACAGAAGTCACACACATGTGCACACTCACATCTAGGGCCAATTTAGAGTGTCCAATCCACCTACTGCATGTCTTTGGGATGTGGGAGGAAACCGGAGCACCCGGAGGAAACCCACGTGACCACAGGGAGGACATGCAGACTCCACACAGAAGGCACCCCAGCCAAGAATCGAACTGGAGAACCTCTTGCTGTGAGGTGGCAATGCTAACTGCTGCACCACCATGGCCACCCTCATATAGGTGTTCTATCCATTCCCTTATTTCCTAGCGACTCTGTTGGGACATTAATGACTTTTTAACAACTATTTTGTGACTGCAGTCCCTTGCACCATTTGTCATCTACTTAGAATGTTTCTGGCACATGATATATCAGTTAATGGCTTTTGTTTAAAAGAAGAAAGTTTATTTCTAATTATAAAATGCTTTTTCAGAAATAAAAAAAACTTGGTTCTGAAAGCTTTCACCTGATTTCTCCAAGATCCATTAAGTTAATTGGCTCCTCCTTGGTCATCCTCATAATATAGCTCATGCACAGTAGTATTAGGGCGGGGCTGTCTCCCATGCTTGTATCTTACCTAATACTTAAGCATACCTGATACTGCTTGTGATGATGTGAGGTATTGCCAGCTATGCCAGGAGAAGTAGGTCAGTGGGTGTGTAACATATGCCAGCATAGCTAGCTGGAGTTTTGTAAAGAATTATATGCCATTTGTATATAAAACTGATTTATACAGATGTTTGTGTTGAAAATGTATTTGTAACACTGCCTGTGTAAAAAATGTACCAACAGTGGGTCCTGCTGGACAGAAAAGATATACACCTGCATGTTAGACTGTATTGTAACTGTTGAAATGAATATATTGTAACAGAGGATACTGGAAGAAAAGAGGTTAATCTCAGTCCAATTGACTTCGAAAAATAGTCTGAAATTAAATTACCGGGTTTAGGTCATACAAATTGTATCTTACAGTTCTGATTGCAGCCAGAGATGAAATGTCTGTGAAAACCCAGACTAGGAATCCTACTGTATTGTCCTTAGAGGTAAATTAATTGCTATGCTGGAAGGGTGGAAGTTTTGAAATGGTTTTATAGCTTCCAGATGCTATAACACATCTCAGCAAGGCTCTATGTGTATGTACTGGTTCAGTTTCTAGCAATGCGGGTAGTGTGGGAACCAGAGTCAGATGACCAGATGTATGTGATGTCATTCTGTAATCCAGCACTAAAATTATGTTTTAATACTAGATGAGATAGAAGTCTCAGGGCAGTCTGTTTTTGAAACCTGTCCAAGAAGGAAGACCACTCACCCACTTCATCTTTCCTTGCTTTAGTAAGTAGCCAGGGAATAGTACTCCTTTAGATCACTCAAGAAATTATACTGAGATTAATTAAGCATTGTTTTTCTGTATTTGTGTGAATCTTTCCATCTGTGCTATTTTTAATATTTCCTGTGATTAAACTCTGGTGTTTATTGTAAATAGATATTTAGTATTTTCATGTTCTTTTATTATGTATTATTAAATATATTTAAACTTTTCATTGTGACTGGTCTTTTAGAGAATATTTTAAATTTTGAGAGTACTTATATTTATTTGGTGACACTGTGGCTTGTCCTAAAAGCCTTGCTGCATTGGTCAAACACTACCATTTGTATTAGAATTAAGTCTACTCAGCATAATTGGGTAGCCTTGTAAGATCCTTAGAGTATCTGGCTTTGGAGTGTTCTGGTGGCATTACCTACCTTATAGTCTGGGCAGAAGGAGGCATAGCTGGAAAATCTGTGCTATCCTTTCCCGTGTGTGTGTGTGTGTGTGTGTGTGTGTGTGTGTGTGTGTGTGTGTGTGTGAAAATCAAATCTCAAAGAGTCAGTGTGTCAGCTACTTGGAGCAGGACACAGAGCACTGGTTTCACAGAGAGGGTGGTGAAGAACTTGGCTTGGAACACTTGGCTGAGGGCTGAACTCTGAACTCTACAACTATGCCAGTGGGGAGTCTTACTGGGAGCGTGGAGAGAGAGAGAGAGAGAGGGAAACCCAGCCCCTGGACTGAGTGTGTTCTCTTTCTGCTCTTAAGGGAAATTGTGCTTGGTGTAGAGAGCTGCATCTGGAAATACTGTTTGTATCTATTTTTGTTTCAAGTGCATATCCCTCACTGGTGTCAGTGGTGCGGATTCAGGCTCCTTGATTACTTTCCTAGAGTAGGAACATTACACTGCTATAAAAGGATGGGACATTAGCAGAAAGCAGTAAGTGTAGCCCCATACCAACAATCAGCACTATGGAAAATCCTGTACTGTATCCTCCATCATCAGCTAACAGAATTTCTGAAAGCCAGCATTGTACTTAGGTAATATTAACATGGTTAGAGGAACATTTTCTTCAGTCAGTCCAGCTCTGGTGACTGTAGCTGATTACAGGTATAAAGTTCTGATGAAAGGGCAGGTAATGTCAGCAAATTTACAGGATCTAAGACATTTGATTCCACTCGTCACTAGTGTATAGGAGGTATGATTCAGAATATCTTAAATTGTCTTTCATATTACCTAAAATATTGAAAACACAATAGGTGTCTAATTCTGCCATTGAGTTTTTTTTCCTTTTGTAGATGACATTATAGTTCTTAGTATTTTTCTAATTTTTCTGCTCAGCATATATGTTAACAAAATGCCCTTCTATTACAGGAATTTAGCATCTATTTAATAAGGGGGACATCAAATATTTTTTTCAGGGATGTATCCCATACAATTGTCCAAAGGAAGCTGCAAGCAGACTTCCCAAACCATAAAAAGACCTTAATGCCCCCCACCAGATGTTTAATGAAAACAAAAGGAAATCCATTCCATTTTGCAACCACAGTTATCTTCTTCTTGCTCTCACCTGTCTTGTGATGGTGGTGATGCTCTTGCACAATGCACAGGCAAGTATTTAGGAGTAATGCTCAACAATTACTTAACACCTGAGGAACATGTAATGCCAGTGCTTATTTGTTTATTTATTTATCGATGTTTGATTACAGGGAAAGTCCAACTGGGTAAAAGCCCGTTTTCAGCTAAGACCCAGAGAGAAAAACTGCAAGTTATTACAAAACATTTTAAAAGCAATAATTTTACAATCTTCAAAAAAAAACAGTTGCAGTTTAAATCATTATAACAAATTAGACATAATATAACACATCAGTTAAGAATCAATGCAAGTTATATGGCAATCATTTAATATTTAGAGAAATTTTAGACAGTTTGTAAAGAAATTAAAGGTAATTTAGTCTAATACAAACAGGAATTGGAATACGAAGTGAAGGGAAAAACAGGCTTATAGTATACTTAGAGTAAGTCAGGGAAGAGACTTTGATAGAAGTTAGGAAGTAAGGGAAGAAGGGAGAGTAAGGAGTTATAAGGAATGAAAAGATACTTGTTCACATTTAGGAATACAGTTTATCCTGGTTTTGAACAAGAACAGCACCAGATTTTAGATAGGAAGTCTTTCAGAGTGGTTTTGAAAGATGAAAGGGAGGGTATTGACCTGATGGATATAAGTAAGGAGTTCTAGGACTTAGCAACCTTGTATGAGTGCAGACAATGCCCAACAAATTTGATGGGTTTGTAGATAGACAGGAGTTTTTTGTAAATAGATTGGTATGACCAACTGTGAACATTGTTATGTAGAATGTTTTTAGTGCTGGATTGGCAGATGAACGCTGGATAATTTTATAGGTGGTAAGAATCTGTGTATATGTTAGTTGATGAGGCAGTTCTAAGCAAGTTAGGCTTTTTAGTGCTATACAGTGGTGGGTTCTGAAAGGGGTACCTGCTGCAAATTTAGCAAATTTGTTATAGCATTGTTCAAGTTTTAATTTTTGTGAAGCCTGGAGGTTAGTGAGGATGGGAGCTCCATAAAGAAGTGTGGGTAGGAGATAAGTAGTGGCAAGTGTAGTTTTAGTTGCGTCGGTGAGAAGGTTTTTGGCTCTGTAAAGCATCCCTACTTTTTAATGAGTTTTTCTTAAACAATTTTGTATATGCAGGTCAAATATAAGCTTATCATCCACTATCACACCTAATAATTTGCTATGAGAAGGGACTTCAATGGTTGTATTATCAAGAGAGAGAGAGAGAGAACTTTAAATTTAGTTTTTTCATGGGAGTGGGATTTGAGGAAAAAAAGGTAATAGCTTAGTCTTTTTTGAGTTGAGCATGAGTTGTGAGTTAAAAAGCCATGTTTCAGTGGCTGTTAAAACTTCCTGAGTATTTTTTTGGAGGTGTACCATATTTTCAGATGTGCAGATGAAAGTGGAATCATCTACATATTGTATTAGGGTGGCCTGTTGTGTGGATGTATAGAGGGTGTTGGTAAAAATGTTAAACAGGAGAGGACCAAGGGTAGAGCCTTGTGGTATACCGGTGGTGGCTAGAAGGTAAGGAGAAAGTGTATAGTGTCATTTTACTGACTAATACATATTGGACAGGTAACTTTTGAACCACAGAAGGGTGGACTGAGAGAGATCTAATGAGGACATATGAAGTACAGGTTTGCTGTGACAACTGTATCAAAGGTTTTAGACAAGTCTGGAAATAAGAAAGAGACTAGTTTGCCATTATCTCTACTTTATTGATAGTAATAATATATAAATGTACCAAATATTACTGGAGAATGTTTCAAATGTACTATGGTCTGTTGGCCAGTCAACTATCAGGTCCCATCACTGTGACATTTTATTGACCCTTAAGTGACTAAGATAGAATTAATTTAAGTGATTAAGTTAGACTGAAAGCTGATTCCTTATCCTTTACTTTTATAGTACCATATTCTGTCTGTCCATCATTATTAGACCTATTTCTTGATTTCTACACTCTGTAGAAATCTCAGACCTTCTAAAGGTCACTTGATAGAACAATCTATAAGTTACAGTAATTTTAGCAATACCTCCTTATGCATCATTTTCATTTATTTATTACAGTCAGTTATCAGATTAGTTTGGAATGGATATTGCCCTTTACAGCAAATACACAGGAAGTAAACTTCTGTTAATAAATAATACATGTGAAAGCAGTAATAACAATAAAAATAAGATATAAAGATGAGCAGTACATGTTAAACGGTGGCATTAATCTGTCACAGTTCTCTTAAATACAGTCTTGCAACAAACAGCTGACCTTCGTAGGATTATTCTTTATCACAAGCTATTTGTTTAACATACAGTGCTCGAATACAGTAATACTGACATTTAAATGGCAATAGTATGTATGAGCAAACTAGGAGGGAGATAATGGGTCATCATATAACATTCAGGTATCCTGGCCTCATTGTGCAAAGAGATGAAACCCTGACTGTATCCCAGACAACCCGTGTTTGACTAATGGCACAAATACTGGAGGGACTGGGAAAGAGATGGAGTGAGTAGCCAATGCTGATTCATCCATTCTGGGAGAAGAAAGGCAGGAAGACATCTTGCTCACTGCAATGGCAATACCTGCAGAAATGCCCTAGCATTCCTGTACTACATGCAGTGTGTTGCTTAGTGAGGAGGTTGCATATGTGTGGAAGGGTGCACACACCTCCTGAGGCAACAATAGCAGAGTGCACAGTCTACCATGGGGGGTAAGGGGCAATAGGTTAGTCAACAAAATCTTCAGACTAGCCTGCTCCCTAACAACAGGGCCTCACCTTCATCAGGAAATACATGGTCTGGATTGTTGCCACAATGGAGGAATGACTGGATCTGTTGGGTGTAGGATGCTGGAAAAAAGTACATGTCACAAAGTTCCCTGCATAATGCCACAGACAACACAGTTTGAGAATAGTGCCAAAAATAGATTACAGCTCAGTTTTAAAAGTTGTGTAGCAAGATGTTTAAGCTAAAGGCAATGTCCCCAAGGCACCTGTAAGTCTTAGGCACTATCAATTTAAACTTCTGTGGATATCCTGCCATCCTGACTGGCTGGTACCAATAAAGAAGATTCCTGACTGAAGCCTTGCAGTCTGTGCAGTATGTGTAATTTAAGGCACACTTGAGTATAAAGAATTTTAATTGAGAAAGAAAGCCACCCAAAGTGAGCTGCAAATGCAATGGTCAAATCTGGAGGGTATATCCACAATGAACCTTGTCAAATTGTAATTATTATAGGCTCTGGATTGACACAAACATCTGGAATTAGATTCATGACATCTGAGTTAAAACAAACATTGTGAATTTCAAAAGGAAACAACACTCATCTTATTTTAGAAAGAAACAGTATTGAAAAAAGAAGTGATGCATGACCATCAGTAATCATTTGAAATATTGGAGCCCAAACAAAGAGAATGAATGGCTGAAAAAATGGACTTACATATACCAAGTCCATGGCAATTTCCTACAATATTTCCTTTTCTTCAAAATATGGTGATTTCAGAGGTACTATATAAGTTTTTTTGGGGGGGGGGGTGCTAGCCCCTCCTGCAAAAAAGAAGTTTAAACAAAAATATTTTTGAGTGTTGCTCTTCTCCTGTAGTATTGTTTTTTTTTTTTTTGGCTTATCAACACTCGGCATTATGTGTAACAACATTTCAATAAGGAGCCAAGAGTATCTGTTACCAGTGTATCAAAGAAGTAATATTGTCACAAGCCCTGCTCTTTACACAATTCAGAATTCAAAATTCAAATGCAAATTGATTAACCTTTTTGTCCAAAACACCATTACAATGTAAGAACAAAGAATAAGATGTTACAAACAAGGGGGGGGTGCTACACTCCTGAGCGTGTCATCCTTTGGATAAGACCTCAGCATTATCTGCTTGTGTTGGTGGTAGGTCAAGTAAATGTAAAAGATCCAATGGCACCTATCAAAAAGAGTAGGGGTCCTTTATTAAAATCCATGCCATACATTATATACATTATATACAATATATATGGTTCATTTTACAGTAATTTACAACTATTTGCACTTATCTGTAATACATTTTTCAGCACATTAACCTTTTTTCTTTATTTTTTTTGATTCCCCCCACTCTTTTTTCCACAATGAAAATCATATTTTTAAATCTCTGATAATATCCGCGTACCATTATATTTTATCTTATTTATCCATTCATTCCAGACAGTCCATACTACACAAAACAATTTTTTGTATAAGTTGTTGACTTTGTCTTGTTTGCTTCACCATAATATGCATATTCTATCATGTCCACATTTATACTTGGTATATTTTTAAAATCTTTTATGATTTCTTTTTCACATATTTCTTGCCATAATTGCTTTGCTCTTTCACATTCAAAAAAATGTTCTGTAGTCACTATCTTACTACAATAACTACAAATTATTTATTTTATTTTTTCAATGGCATAATTGCCTTTACTGGTAACTTATTTATCATTAATCTCCACAAAAAAATCTGTACACTCCAGATATCACTCATAACTTCCTAATCTTGCTTTTATAGCTTTTATTTTTATTTTTTTATTCCAAACTTTTCCATGGAAATATATAATAGTATTTAATTAATTGTATTTTCATACCATTTCCTTCTATTGCTTCCTATGTTATCCATGCTCATTTTCCACAATAACATTTTCTCTTGATATATTTTCATTTCCGCACTTAATCCTCCTTTCCCCTTTTTAAATATTTGAGTTTTCCCCATATTTCTTTATATTCTTCCTTCATTACACTTATCAGTCTATCGTTTTTTTTTCTTTAACCATGTCTGAACTTTATATAAATTTAATGATGCTATATGCACAATTGGATGAATTAACCCCAATCATCCTTCATGTTTTTGAACATACAGTATACCTCTTTTGACTGGATTTAAACTAGCTCCCCATATAAATGTAAATACTACTAATATTAAATATTTTCTCATACTCTCTTGGTATTGTTAACACACTTGCTAAATATGCAATTTTACCCAATATCACTGAATTAGTTAAATATGCTCTTTTCCTAAACATTAATTTATACATTCTGCAAAACATATAAATATTTTGTATAAATCATATTGTTCTACTGTATAAATCTCTGTTGTTCCTTACCAAGTTTTATGCCTAAGATTTCTATGTTCTGTTCTTTATTAAACTGAATACCTGCTATTTTATCTAGTGGTCATAGTCATTTACTCTTAAACTAATCACATTTGATTCTTGAATAAGCTTTCCAATTGATATTTTGATCCAGTCTTCATTTTTCATAATTGCTACTATGTCATCTGCAAAATAAAACATTACTGGCACTTGCATCCCTTCTACTGTGCAATGTTCAATTCCCTTCAAAGTTAACCTTATTTCATTAATAACTGCATTCATGATTAAAGCAAATAAGATACTACTTGCTGGACACCCCTGTTTTATGCCACTTCTTATTTCCATCTCCTCACTTAACCACCCATTTATGATTAATCTCATGCTGTTCTTATTATATACTAAAACAAATATGTTAATTATTTTCTTACTCATATTATATTCTTTTAAAATCTTCTATAACATATCATACTGTATCCTATTAAATGCTTTACTTACATCTCGCATCAAGATTCTAAACTTTGCATTTCTATTTATCACATCATCTATCACTTCTCTTATTATCCTTAGAGGTTCCTGATTTCCTTTTCATTTTATCCCAAATGCTGCTTCTTTCAATAACATATATTTTACTTTATATTATTTTCATAAAAAACTTGCAATCTACATTATTCAACACTATTGGTATCCAATTTTAATATCTGTTTTCACCTTTTTCCATATAAATTTCATTGCTCCTATACATATACATTTATCTTTAATTCATTTTTCTAACCATTCATTTAATTCTTTAAACATATTTTTGTCATTCTAACATATCCTTATGTATTAAATATTCAATCCCATCCAGTCCTGTAGCTGATTCTACATTTACTGTCTTCAAGACATTCAATAATTCTTCCATTGAAATCTGTTTTCTATTACTCATTACCTTGTCAGTTAATTTCTTTAAACACCATTTATGTTCTATATTCATTTTACTCTCAGAAAATATTTTCATAATATATTCTTTCATTACTTTCATTATTTCTTTCTGTGTATTCACTAGCTTTAGTTCCTCCTTTTCTTGATTGTCTTATTGTTTTCTTTTACCAATTTACTTATAAACAGTGCCACTTCTTATTTTTTCCGTGTAAAAAGTATCTTTATTTAAATAATGTTTTACTTTTTTGATTCATTTCATGTATCTTTTTTTTTCTTTTTTCACAAATCCTTCTCTGTTACTTATTATATCTTTAAATACTTGCTTATTAATATCATTATACTTGTTCTTATCTTGTAATCCTTTAACTTTTTGCCAATCTAAAACTTCTTTCTTATATTTTTCTTTCAAACATACCTACCCACTTGTCTAATCATTATAGAACATTCTCCTTCCTATATGGTCTGTATAATTATTTAACTTGCCTGTTGATATGATTCTGTTTCATTTATTCTTTTAATGCCTCTACCGATTTTTATATATTCTTCTTTTTCATGTAACTCTATACAAATTGCTATGTGATCTGAAAACCCTGTTATTTTTATCACTTTATACATAGTTTTTAAATTCTCTGAAATCATAAAATAATCAATTTCTGTTCCTAAATTGCGTCTTTTATATGTCCAGTGTTTATTATCCCATAAACACAACCTTCCACTTTTTAATATCTCAGAAGTTACCTTTACATCTGCTCCTTCTTATCTCCTTTGTCTTAAATCACAATTAAAATCTTCTACCAATGCTATCTGCATGTTAATACCAACATAATTAAGAATCTTACTAAACATTATCTCCCTTTGTTTTTCTAAAACATACGTGTATATTGCAATAATTCTATATACTTGGGTCTTCCATATTATATCTAGTAATGTCATTCTTCCTAATATCACTAACCTATAATCCAAAATTTCTACTGATCTTCTGCGTAAAATTATTATTCCCAAACACTTGTCTTCACCCATATTCCATGCAACTTTACCTTCCTATAATTCATTCACTTGTCTGGTTTCTTCCTCTGTTAGAATTCTTGCATCTAATAATATTATAATATAAATATCAAGCAACCCACACCATTCTAATATGCCTATCCTTCTTTTAACAGTCTTTATACTATTCACATTCATAGCTAAGATTTTCATTTTCTGAGAAAATATTTATTATTCTCATCCTTTTCCTTTTTATTCTCTCCCAAACCTATATTTTTAAATTTACGTTTTCTATCCTTAACTCATGTAAGCAGGTAATCTCTGCAGTCATCATATTGACGTGAATATGTCATGGTGGATGCACTAAACTAACTGAAGTATCACTGTAGTTTTTGCTGAGGATGGATGGTTGCCAATGTCCACACCACATTTGATTATGCCCATGTCATCCTCATCAGTGTCGTAGTCATATCCGTATTTGGAGATCAAGTATTCCTCATCAAGTTTTATAGAGATAAATGTAGCATGTCTCACAGCAGTACTGCTATAGGTAATTGTGTTCTGTCTTGCCTTTGCTCTGGCACATCCTACCTTACTGTTGTTCCTTTGTTGCACTTTGTCAACTTGTGGTCTTTCCCCTCAACAGCATTTATGTCCATAACCACCTAGTTCCATACCATTTTTGTCCCCCCTTTCCAAAAAGATACTTACAATATGTCCCGAAGGCCCCATGATAACATGTCTCTTTTAAGGGCTGAAATTGTCTTTTCTCTGTCTTGATCCCTGATGCTGCATCATGCATTAAACCAGATTAACAACATATATGAGTAACCTTAATGAAACTTAATTTAACAAAATTACACACACTCATCACCTCTGCAGCCAATTATGTGAAACCATGCCTGAATTTGTTATATCTAAACAACTTTTTAAACCATGACTGCAGCACCATAGCAAAAGAAATGGTACTATCAATGATGTTCTGAGATTAGTATAAGTGATAATTTCATAATATTAATGCAGTGAAGCACAGATCACAACTGAACAATATCCTCTTCACCTTTTGTATTACTAACCTGTATATAATTATACACAAATGAGAAAAAAGAAAATTGCATTTCCATTATTTTCATATGTTATGTCAATAGCTCTGCACACAATAAGATGCCCAGTGACCTCTCACCATATATTCCCCATGTAAATAAGATTGCCATGGATGCTCAGCTTTAACAAATGACCCCTGAAATTTCCAAGTACTGCCATTGTCACTACTGTCATTACCAACAACATACAATTGCATGTAACATTGACATCAGTGTAACAAAAATACATTTCCATGAAAGTAATTATTCATTAAGTTGAATTTCTGTAGCTTGCAACTGTATTTTATAAGTGTAAAATTGCTTTTAGCTTCCTTTAAAAGTTCACAGTTTTCCAGAGCATTTGCAGTTGAACTTGACCTATTCCAGATAAATATGGCAGTTTTACAGTTATTGATGGAACTTCAGGTTGATTTACTCGCTTTATATACAAATGTAGAACAGACATTCTGGTCTCTATGAATCACAGTAAAATGTGTGTTTTTAGATATAACTGGCCTTTGAGGGGGTTATGAATGTGCTGTGTTGAGCCTCATTGGCTTCGGGAATGAGCAGCAGTGCATAGCATATCCAAATTTAACTTAAATATCTTGCAGCATTAACAAAGAAAACTGGACTAAGTTTGGGGTTTCATGAAGCATAATCCATAACCATCCTGCAGAATATGACAAACCGTAGCACTTCCTAACAGTAAATCGGTTTAATTAAAGCAATGTGTAACACCAAGCCTAAAAGACTAGCCTAAAAAGAAGCAGTGTATCATACAGACAATTAAATCTTCCCACACACTGAATTTCTTTCCTTCCATTTACAGCATGTGTCTTAACTTCAGGTTTTGTTACTGTACTGTCTATTTCAAGGTCTGGGACAGGCACTCTCCCAGAAAATAATATGTTTATAAATGTTTTAAAAGGTTGTTACTGCCTCTTGCCCTGGGTTATGGCTGAAAATGGTCTTTGGACTAGTTTACTTATCATAATAACAAAGTTCAGTAAATAATTAAATAAATCCCTCATCTACAGACCTTTGAGCAAGCCTCAGCTGGAGTATTAGAGGAAGTTAACAGGACAGTGAACTGCTGGAGAACCTTGTGGGGCAGATCAATGATAGCAGAGTAGCAGGCAATACTGCTTCTACTAAGGAATCATTAGTGAGATGAGGGGTGGTAGACTGAATATGTCAGTAGCACAGGAAATCTGAATGGAATGAAAATGGAGACAAGGAAAAGGGAACAGACTGGTAAGTTATGAGGGCTGTGGATCTGCATGATGGCTCAGGGAATGTGCGCAAGAAGACGAAGTTGATTGAAAAAGAAGAAATTAAGTTCCTGTGAAGGATCTTGATCACAAGGAGTGTGTGCTACTTAGGTAGCAGAGGATGTGGGAAGAGGGCAGAATGCAGGCAGTGGGTCAGGAAGGTGGCAATTCAGGAGATGAGAGATCAAATTTAATTGTGATCCATAATGGGAAAAGAAAGGGGGTTAGGAAACACTAGTGATAATGGGGAGGTTGAGCCAGTGTGGAGGAGGTAAGTGAGCCACAGGAGGAGGTAGAGAAGACTGACAGGGCTATAAAGGGGACAATTCATTTTAGGAATTAAATAAATAATGAATCTAGAAAGCTGGTGCAAGGATGTCAGTAAATGAGAAGTAATGACTAACGTGTTGATGCAGCATGGGGGTGATTGTGTTCCAGGTGGAACTCCCACGAGATCAGAAAAGGAGGATCTTGTACAATGAAGAACACAAAAGTACATGGGTTATGAATGCTAATGATGATGGCACACAGGGAACTCTTACAGGATCAGAAAGGGGAAAACGGTTTAGGAAAGGATACAAACATATAGGAAAATGCATGGTAATAATGAAGTAACAAATAGAACTCCTACAAGAACAGCAATGGAAGATTTTATGTAGGCAGAAATGCAGAGGTAGAGGATCATTAATAGGAATGATGATGAGACACAGAGAATGCCTGTGAGATTATAAGGAGAGGATTCTGTACAGGGAGAAAGACAAAGGTACAGGATGATGCATGGTAATGATGATGGGACATGGGAAGCTCCTACAGGACCAGAAAGGGGGGAGCATGTGGAGGGAACATTACAAAGGAAGAATCTACAGAATAATTTGTGATGAGGATGGTCAATAGTACAGGTAGGGTGGGGCAAAGAGGATGAATGTCCCAAATGCAAGTTGACAGGGAGGCAGACATCTCAAACATCCCTATTTTTAAATACACTACATATTTTCAGGCCTGATTTACCCCTGCAGATGATGTACTTTTTTTTAGAAGTACATCTCTGTTTGTGGGCTTGATTTACAATTTCACACACTTGACTGAATCCCCCTCATCATATGATTTTTTAAGCTGCTTAGTATGCAGAAAACCAGTCTGCATGACCAACATACTTGTGATATCAATAATTTAAAGAAAGAGAATGCACATCTTACATCTCACTTTTTCAGAAGCAAAAATAAATGACATTGTGTGCTAGAATTTTGTAATACAGTTCATTAAAGTCTACAGATTTTACAATGTCTCTTAGAAAATGTGCTTATATTTTAGATAATTTTGCCACTCTTTTTAAACATGTTTCTGAGTAGTATCCCACATTCTTACTGGAAGTGGAAAGAGTTATATGCTATATGGTATTCAAATGTCATGCTAATTAGATGTCTAGATTTTTGCTCTATGTACCTCCTTTCAAGGGCTTTTGTACCTATTTTCAATGTCTGCAGGTTGAGAGGTATGCAAGGACTTGTGACCGGCTCACAAAACAGTTAATCAAATAGGAGTAAGTACTACACCAATATTCATTTAAGCAGCTGTGGATGATATCATAGCTGCCTAAGTGCATGAATGACTGTACTCAGACGCTAGTAACTGTAGCAAGGAGCTAGTAAAAGTTACAATCTACAGTTTTGCAGTTCGAAAAACTTTTCTTGTCCTCAGCTTGCAAGGTGACATCAATTGAGCTAGCTGTAGCACTGATGTGGTGTAATGTAAGGAACTTCTATTGGATCAGGAATGAAAGAGACACAAAGGTATTGGGTCATGAATGATGATGATGATGATGATGATGATGGCTCACTGGCTCCATGCTGGAAATGTGAGATTTGATACTGCAAGTTCTAACATTTTGACAATTAAACTGTAATTCTCAAAAATACAGCAAATTCTGAAACTTACTGTTACACCTTAAACACATTTTTACAAGGTGTTTTCCCTAGGCACCCCAGTATGGGGCAAAGTGCCTCCCTACACCCCTGCTACTTATATATGGTAACTAAAAGATCACTAGGCCTTAGACTAGGGAACTACTCTTCTTAGTCCTGGAATGAGTAGATATGTCCTCTATTAGCAGTTGCAGTTACTTTCCTGGGACTTTCAGTAGGTACCCTGCTGTGACACAAACAGTTCAAGCAGGATCTGATTGTGAGTTTGTTTAAGAGAGAATGTAAATATGTATAATAATATATGTATGATGTCGGTGTGACAAGGGAAAGGAATTCCTACATAGTGAAAATTGGAGGGCAGTGTGCCTAGAGGAATACAGAAGTACAGGATAATGCATAATGATGGTGTGCCAAAGTCAGGGAACTCATACATTATGAGGAAGGGAGTAAACTGTGCAGGGAAAGAAACAAAAGGTACCTGGTAGTACATGATGATGAAGAAATGGCATATAGAGTTCATACACCACAGGTGTGTAACTTGTAGTTTTTCAGCTGCTTCTTATGATCCCTAATGAATTAAAAATAAGGTTCAGCCCAACAGCAACATTTGTTAAAATACATCAGCACTACTAAAATCATGTTAATATGTAAATTGTTTGTGAACAACAGTAAGCATACTTTTATTATTAAACATCAATAAACCTGTCTTTCTTCTATTATTCCATTTCTTAACTTAGAGGCTGTATTCATTGCAGCTTTCACATTACTTTGATACTGAACTTTTTTTTAAATAGCTCTTCTTCTGTTTTTTAGTTTACTGACTTCTGTCATGCAGGATCAGGAATGGAGGATCCTGTGCAAGGAGAAACACAAAGTTACAGGATAATTAACAATTTGTTCATAGTGTACAAGATAATTTATCAAATGATTATTTAGTTGATGTGGAACTGACCAACACCCATTATGCTTACCTCTAAAGGACTGCACATCAGGAACTTCCCTTCTGTAACATCCATGGTAGAGCCCATTCCAAAGTTTTGTGGAGTCAAGTTTCGATGGGATGGGTTTGATACTGTAAATGTAGATGATGTCCAAGATGGCTGTACACTGATCAACAGCTTGATGTTGGCTCTCCCAGTGTGAAAAAAGAAACTGGAAGATAGATAAGGGCTAGAAAAATTCAGTTACTGGCTAGTAAGTACACTGCCTGGATGTCAACAAGGAAGAAACTTACCATAAAAGAAAATCAACTAGAAAAGGTAAAGTTAAAATACTGACTGGGAAGAATCCTGCAAATGTTGGTGCATTCTCTCCTTTTAAAATACTGCTAAACAAAACCTTTCTGATCTTTATCACTTGTTTTCCCTCCCAACTTCCAAACGTCCACAGGAATGCTATCTATTCCAACAGACTTTTCTCAGATTGATAATACATCATAGTTTTTATTTAATCTCCTCCTTTCTTAACTGTCCTGCATTTTAACGTATTTTAATGTACTTTGATGTTAACAGTTTTAGAGCTGCACTAGTTGATGTATGTGCAAATAGCATCTGTAATTTGCCATACCCAGCAAGAATGTTAGGTGATTTATTTCTGTAGTGCTCAAAAGTTTTAAGAAAATGTTTTGTATCTTTAATATATTGTAGTTTGAACAGGATGTGACATTATGTCTATGTCACATCCTCTATAAATGTTTGTGAATGTTTTTTAAAAAATTTGTATAACGGTTTGAAGAAGACCTTGTCGAAAGCGCTTGCCGGATGTTTTAATAAACCAATTCTTTTACTTTCACCTCGCTGAACGCTTGGATTATTGATTCTGTGTGATTCACAAGTTATTGTTCGGTGGAGTTGACTGGTGTTGCTGGAAGTTCCTAACAGTGCTGAATAGCAAGTAGTGACTTTTGTAGCTGATATTATTGAACTCAAACAGCATATGCTGTTGTGCCTAGCAGGCAGTCACGTTGAATACTAATGGACTTTGTGTATCCAGATTTCTGCATCTCCGTGCAACAGTTTTGACATGATTATAAAGTGTTTAGGTCCATAAGAGCTAGAAGGATGGCAAAGGTGTTGTCACAATTGATATATTTAGATCAATGAGGTTTTATGTCTGGGAGACAAACATTTGACAACATTATTAGAACAATGATGATCCAAAGGAAGCAGAATGTAAAGAAATACCACTGTTGTAGGTGGGGCTTGATGCAGATAAAGCATGCCACAGCAGAAGTCAGGATTTTATGAGTAAGGCAATGAAAGTATTTACATTACCTGATAAAATAATAAAGCTAATTAGGAGGATATATGAGGAATCCGAGTCAAAAATTAGTGGGAAGGTTCTTCTCTGATAAATTGTGCCTGAACCGAGAAACCAGGCAGGGGTGTTCTCTTTCTCTCTTGTTATTTGAGCCATTGGCAAAGAAAATATGGGACTCAGAAATTCAAGAATAAAATTAGTATGGTAACCAAGGAAAGTTCTTTTTATTTGCAGATGATATTATTTTGTACCTGATAAAACCAGAAAAGGACATCTCCTTGTTGTGGAACATTTTGAGACAGTTTCAAGTCTTTTCAGGATATAAAATTAATGAAGATAAAACAAAGGCTATCGCTGTAAACTATGTACCCACACATGAATTGGGCAGAAATACCCATATTTGTGGGAACATGATAAAATGAAGTATTTAGTTGTGTGGGTTAAAAAGGATTCTGTTATGGCAGCTAAGGATATGTGGGAAAAGACTAAACAAAAGATAATACAAAAATTGAGAAACTGGAAGCTCTTGTTTAAGATATGAGCCGTGAAAATGTTTTTAGTCCTCTTTTATATACAGGTTAGGCATATTTTTATCAACTAGAGGAGAAGTTGTGGCCAGTAATTAATAAAGAGTTGAAGATTTTATGTGGGAAGAGTAAAGGGCAAGGGTGCAGTGAAATAAGTTGATCCTTCCAATAGAACAAGGTGGTTTAGGATGACCTGATTTGAATGGATATTTTAGAGCTACACAGTTAATGCTCATATACATAACACAAGCAAAATGTTACAATTCAAAGTGGAAAGGGATGTTGATGAAGCATGGGGTGAAATTCAAGAAATAAGGAGTGTGGGATTTCAGATGCAGATCCTTAAGGATAATAATAACTGCCATACAGAATGGTTAAGGAGAGGTGAATTCAAACCAAAAGATGAAAGATTAATATCAGTTGCCCAAGACAGTGGGTTACTTACACATTGGTTTACAAGGTTGATTGAACATGTGGGAGAAACAGACAAATGTAGGTTTTGTAAAACAGAATTAGAAACAGTTGCACACCTTGTTGCTGGTTGTGATATACTAATGGAAGAAGGACTGTATACTGGAAGGCATAATAATGTGTCAAGATTGTTGCATTGGGGATTGTGCAAACATTATAATATTGAAGTAGCTGAAAAACACTGGAAACATGAGCCACCAAGCATCATAGAAAATAATGAAGTCTACATCACATGAGATCATCCATTACCAACAGTTCAAAAGATAGATGTGAGAAAACCAGAGATAGTAGTCCATGAAGAGAAGACAAAAGTAGCATTGATCATTGAAATCGCTATACCCAGTGACTACAGTGCTTTTGTGTACAGAGAGACACAAAGTCATAAAATATCAGGATCTGCAGGCAGAAACAATAGCAATGTGGAAGAAAGATACCCAGGCAGTTCCAATAGTAGTAGGAGCAACAGGTCTTATAAAAAAGAATCTACAATTGTATTTAGATATGTTACCAATACATGTAACTCTATACGAATTACAGAAGGCGTCATTACTGAGCACATTGCAGGTGCTGCGAAGAGCACTTCTGGCTGATATCAAAGACTGAAACAATACTAATTTCATGAACTTTAATCATACTTTGACATAGGAACGGGGTCCATTCTTGTCATGGTATTAGAGACCCAAAACATTTGGAGAAATTAAAAAGAGCAAAACAACATTATATTATATTCATAAAATAGCAGAAAGTATTATAATAACTAAGCCAACATGAGAATGGAAAAATAAGACTTTGCTAACAGTGATGACTGCAATTAGGGGTATAGAGAGTAAGCAAGAATGGATGATAATTTACTGGGGAAAACTGGCAAAGGAGAAAATAACTGGAGACAAAAAGGTAATAGAGTGGGAAGAGGCCAAGAAGACATTTGGACTACAGGCTAGAGACAACCTTCCCTATTAGGGACTGATATTGGACTATAGGCAAAGAGAAAAGGATGGGGAATCCTAAGTGAAAGACCTGCTCTTGTAGAATATTTAGTTAAATCTGGTGTTAAAAAGGGATAATTAGTATGGCATATAAAATATTGCATGTAAGAATCAATCAGAGAAGGTTAGAAAAGATTGGGAAGAGAGACTGGATAAGCAATTTGCAAGGGGATAATGGGAGAAGAATTATATAGCTCCCAAATATGCAACAAAGACTAGACTATTTAGGATTTCTACTTGGAAATATTTGCATAGTATGTTTATACCCCAACCAGACTCCAAAAAATGTTTCCTCGGGTAGATGCCAAATGTTTGAGGTGTGATGGAGAAAAAGAGGTAACTAGGAATATCTGTTCTGAGAGTGTAATGAGTTTGCAGACTATAAAAAATCCCTACAGAGTACTCTATCATAAATATTGGGTGGTCAAATAAGTTTAACTAAGGTAATGACTTTCTGAGCTGGGATGCAGGATCTGAACTGTGTAGCGATAGTAAGTCTTTAAGTTTAATGCTGGTGGCTGCCAAAAAAAGCAATCACTAAAAAACTGAAATCAATATTTAAACCACCTGTATTTGAAGTGTTGAATCGTGTAACAAAGATAAAAAAAATGGAACTGGGATATTTAGAAATGGGTAGGAGCAAACTACATGGAAAAATGAAAACTGTGGAAACAATACATGCAGAATAATGTTTTGGATTTGTCTGTAGGTGCCCAGGTGAACAATGGAACCTCCTTTATGAAGATTATGGCCACAGCTGTTTTTTACATCTCAGATAAAGTCTGATGAGAGCTGAAGGTTAAACAGATTATGCAGTGCATCAGTAACAGTGTGGTTTAAACTAGCAATAACAATCAAAGTGTTAGCATTCAAAAACGAACACCAGTAATCCAAGCAAGGTTATGAATGCTGAAGTACCAAAGGATTCCACCAAGTTGATGCACGAAAGAATTTATTTGTATCACAACCACATTAACGCACTTCAATAGCCAAATAAAAATTGCGTTTTCATCTCAGACAAGTGAGACTTCATCAGACAATATCCATTTATGCATTTTCTGTTTAAATACCATCATTACAATGCAATTAAATCCTGTTACCAATGAGAACGCTTATTAAGAATTTAAACTATCAAATCAGCTTGGTTATATATATCTTAATATTCATGATTATAATGATGGTTATAGTGGTTTAAACTAGCAAAGAGGAACTCCAGTGCATTATCATGGCCCATTGAACTAGTGTTTTTGAAATCAGAGAGAGATCCCTGACAACTTGCTCAGTGGACATCTTTGAGGGGCAGCTACCAGGGCTTCAAGAGTGTGGAGGCAGGGTGATGTTGGGGAGAGAAGCTTGAACTAAGTTTATCTGACATACTATATATGTCTTCAGAAACTGAATAGGTAGTGTTTCTTATGAATTCCATATAGTAATGCATGTTATTTCTCAGTCTCCTGAGATAGCTGCAGAAGGACTTCTTGTTGTCTTTGAGAGACATGTTTTTCAGTTTTTCTTCACCTTGGTAGATTTGATTTTGCTTATAATTACTTTGTTTAGCTTCTAAGTCTGACTGTGAGGTATTTTCAACTTGTTTCTAATGGAGATTAGTTTTTCATCCTGTTATACAGCTTGTTTAGGATGACATTCTACCCAAGAGGTTTGTTTCTGAACTTGGCACTATATTTGTTGTGGATTTGGACTGAGGAATCAGTGCAGGAGTTAAGGTGGTAGTAGAAACGTTATTTATGCTGCTGATTGTGTTATTTGCTCCTCAGTGGGGAAAGGCCTTCTAAACTTCCTCAGGTTATCATACAGTTGAAGTAAAATGGCCTTGAAGAAATCTCGGAATATAGTAGTATTAATCATGGTTTAAGGCTGTGTTCTAATGCTGAAGACCACCATGTGATAGATTAAATCAGAGAGAGCATAATTAATGGTGTCGAGCACAAGACTGTTATATATGATGACCAAGTCCAATGTATTGGAACCTCTAGTATGGGAACATACAATTTGGTCTAAAGAGCCAGCACTGATAAAATCTAGGAACCACTTAATATATTTGTTAGTGACAGTATAAGTAACCAATTAATGTGTGAGTATTTGAAGTCCCTGAGAAAAAGAAAAATTGTGGTTGGTTAGAATTTAAGGGATTCAAGCTTGCTTAGATATGTATGCTGTAGGAGACATGGAAGGTGTTCTACAATAATCCAGGATGTGGAGGGGGTTTATGGGTATTCAAGGTCATTATCCGGATATATATATAATTCTGAATGATATAGACTCATGGAGAAATATGGAGACACCATCATCCATTCTAATGACATCCTCAATCTAGAGTCTGAACACATAATGAGTGTTTAAACCTGGTAGTGAGACTGTGCTGTTCTTACCTTGGAGCCATGTTCCCATAATGAAGCAGATGCCAATGCTTTCTAGTGATAAGAGGGATTCACAAGATGGCAGTTCTTGTTGAGGTTTGTAGCATTGATATGAAATCTTAAAGCAGGTTCACTTTGCTTAAAAAGCCACTATGTGATAGTGAAAGTTTTGGACAGTAATACATAAACCCTGAGGTGAAAGGTGCAGGCCATCCCTCGAGAAGGAGGTAGGTTGGACTGTCATCCATCTCCCTCCAAGATGACACACATTCGACTCCCATAGAATGGCACAAATATCTAAGACAATTGTTGAAACCATTCATCTTTTATTTGTATTGAAGCATCATTCTTAGTGACTGTAGTATGCTGCCCAAGAATAGGTGAAGACCCACCTTTAATGAACATTCAAAGAGATCAATCATGTCCCTCTTCATATAATCCAGGGATGTATATCCCAAGTCATTCACACCCACATAACAACCATGTCATATCTGGGGTTAGCTGCATTGAGAGTCCCAGCCACCTACTGTATCCTGGCTCCAGGAAGGCAGCTCATAGTCACCTTATCTTTTCTAAGCCTTGTGAGTGGACTATGCATCTTTCTATGGACTTACATTTAACTACTACATTACCCAGCTTTTTGGTTTCTTGAGTGGTGTATCCAGTTACTCTTTTTGTGACAGTTGGCAAACAGAGAAGGAGACTTAAATCCTGAACAGAGGCATGGGGTTTATAAAGGCCACAAGAGATGTTGAGTCATGTAAAGGAAGTATCTCACAGCTTGCCAATAGAGACAGAAGTGTCAGACCAGGCAGCTGGTCTTACTGTTACAGAGGAGTTACATGCTATAGAATGGGCAGCTGACAAGAGGAAGACATGGGAGGAAGTGAAGGAGTAGAAATAATAAGTACCAAGAAACTCAGGGACACAGTGAATGTAGGCAAATGTAACTTCAAAAGTCATAGGACTCTATCCTAGTGTGGTGTGCAGAGGTTCAAAAGTCAAAAGGAAAGTGGAAACCAGAGAAAAGACAGATAACCTGCATCAGTAGAAAGATCAAGACAGAGAAGTCAGGAGCAGGATACACCCAGGTAATGGTCAGGGGACTTAACTTCAGGAGAAAGCAAGGAGGAGGATGGCTGGAAAATGTACAAATGGGTCAGCTGAGAAGAGAGTGAAGGGAAAGAAAAGCATAGTAAGAGGATTAGAGAGCACACTGATTACTCCTTCAACCAGAAAAGGGACCAGTTAAATAAGGGACAAAAACATTCTGTGGACTGAATATTATATTTGATTGCTTTATATGTATACGTGGGGCCTGTGATTATAGGATACTAGATATTCCTTTGATATGCACTTGAAATCCGGTATAACATGATAGGATGAAAATATTGTGAGAACCCTACATATGAGGCATGATCGTGGATGATATTTGTCTGAAGTTAAGCAATCTGTTCTCTTTGTCTTGAAGAAATGTGATGTTGTGTGTTAACAACTTGGAAGTGAGCAACATATTTTACAAGATACATAGGAAAATGCACTTTGATGCCCAGGTATATGATCAACTTATTAGCAGAGTGTCTCTGTTAAGTATATATCGTAGTTATTATACTAAAGTTACAAATATAAATTAATTAAATAGTACAGCCAGAGGTCAATATGTGTATGCATGTCAGAACATGGCTATGTGCACTGCTTAACACTGCTTATAATTTGCAGATTGTTTATTGCAAGCCTCCTCATTAACCTGAAAATAGGCAATCTGTTACATAAGGTAGACAGGAATAATACACATTATCAATCTGTCTTAAAGTCAGATTATCTAACAGACTGACCTTTCATAAATAAGAATAATTTATTTTTATATTAAGGCTGCAAATACAATTTAAGTTTCTGGTCAGAACCTAGCCTTTTTGTTGTTCTGCATGAACGTAATTTCAGTGTAGACATACATACATACATTGCTAGGTGCATGCAAACACAACCGCATGTGTGCTGTTAAGTACTTTTGCTATGACAATCTGTTTAGATTTATAAATCTTGAGGAAAAACAACACTTGGCAAGGTCAGGAGGTCAGTAACGTCATATGTAAGATATGCGGGAATAATACACTTTCGTTCTCTGGCTTGCAGTCTGTCTTTCTAATAGAATGGTCACTGATAAAGGAGTTCTTTAGTTATATTAAAGATAAAATGATAGTTTAATCTAACTTAGTTCCTGGCCACAGTCCAGCCTTTCTGTTGCTTTTTAAGAAAGCCCCTTTTAGAATAGAAATATTTGCATTGTCCGCTGCATGCAAACATACTTCTACTTGCACTGCTAAATACTACTACTGTTACAATTTGGTTAGGGTCAAAGATCTCAAGAAAGCAGCACTAGATAGCCTGGAGATAAACTATACAAGGATTGCAGGAATGGTGCATTTAGCTCTATGACTGTATTAAGGGTGCATACTTAAATTAGTTATATATTTTTGCCAAAGTTTAGCTCTATTTGTATGTGCATCTTTTGCAGAGTAGGATTATCCACACCACAAGATTTATGTAATCCGATTCTCAAGTCTGCAAGTTTAATGTATTTGTACTCCACAGATTTTTATAAAATATTTAAGAAGTCGGGGAGTGTTAAATAAGTAGTATGTTTTCTAAAAATGGAAAGGCTTGCACTATTCAATGTGATATAATTCTCTGGCCAGTGCATGATATTTTTATTGGATTACATATAAAGATTTGAAACATCTATGCTATTGCAGCTTAATTAATTTGTTAAAGTGTGTTATAAAATATGCCTTTGATGGTTTGGTGTAAACTCTGCAATAAACAGCTAATGGAAGAAATGTGGACTGTTTACTAAGCCAAGAAGGAATGGGGAACCTTGTATTTCTGTTAAATCAAGTCAGACAGACTCAGTCTAAGACCCAAGGAAAGTCAAAGAATCTAGATAGATTCGACCTGGGAAGAAGTTATGGGAGGTATACCTCCAATCAGAGTAATGTCTGGGAATGGCAAGAGGGTATACAGAAGATATAGACAGGAGCGACTGCTGACAGTGTTAGCAGAGAATGTTGAAGAAAAAGAATATGCAGCAAAAAGGGTAATGGTAACTAGAAGATTGTCTACTATAAATAAGATGCCAGCAACGGCAAGTGGAATTAATCTTCCCACACAGGCGGATCCTTCTCTGAGCGTGCCTGAATACCTTGTAAACCTGAAGCTGGTAAACAGCTTTTTGAGTGGGGCCTCCTAAGCACTTACTCTGAAGCCTAATTTCCTCAACACACACTCTTCTCGTGCTGTGAAGGTGTTATCTTATAGTCATAATAAGCCTGTAATCGGCTTTCCAAACCACGCCATCCTTATAGAGCCTTTTTTGGAGTTTGGATTGCTCTTATGTGTAGCCTTGAAGGAATTAAAGTGTCTGTGCCTGTAGACTATTAGCAAGCCGATATTGACCTATATCTTGCTTGCATATTAAATGGGGCAAACTCTTTATATGTAAACATTTGGTGGTTTTCTCTGAAGCCTGTATTTTGGCTTTCTGAACGGTGCGGCCTACGTTATACCCTGAAGCCTACATCCTCTCCTTAGTTCCACTATCGGTAGATACCTCCTTTTGACTAGCACCCATCTTTCCCTTGTTGTACTCCAACTGACTCCCTCATTAATCAGACTGCAATATTAGACCTGTCCACTAGGTGGCACCCTTTACCCAGCCACATTCCCTTCTTATCCTCTCTATTACATAGCTACTTACCTTATTTCCCCTGTTGTACCTGCATTGCTATCCAGTTCCCTCATCTTACCCTTTACTACTTCAGTCTACTACTACTACCTTTTCTAGGCTCACTTCTCACTAGCCTTTACCACATCTGACTTTTCCAACTTACCTTAACAGATCAGTCCTGCTAATTGTCTTCTACAACTGATCCAATCTCTGTCTCTACCCGCTCCGTTCGCCCTACGGGCTCACTCCGCTTCTCTCCCTACCCCCAATTCCCACACACCCCAGGGGTCCTACTCTTATACTTACTAGCCATACCTCCTCCTTTTCCCATAACTCTCTACACAATTCCCATTGGACATATTCTTGTTTATCTCTCATCTCTTACCACTCCCCTCCAATCTCAGCACACCCTCCTACCTTCACACACTCTCACCCTACATACTTCCATATCCACATGCATAAATCCAATAACTAATCCTTCCCAATGTCTAAGCCACCCACACCATTTCATGTCTTACTCTACTTCATTCTTTTACAACTTCCACCTTTAACCTTTGTCTACTTACTCTCCTCCTATGAGCACCCACTCCATCCTCACATTCATTACCCCAATCAACAAACCAGCTCTCCAGCTGTACCAGTCCTGCTTAACCATGCAAACAGAACATGCTCACCCAGCTACCTACTTGCCAAATATCATAGACTACTACACATTAAATATAACACACTACATCTCAGGAGTGTGCTAGTTCTGTACAGCAGGTACCCTAACCCAAACTATCTAGGACTACTCCTCTCATTAAAGGATGGTGACATTCACCCTAACCCTGGCCCAACATCAACTCCTATCACTCTACATAACCACAATCAGTCTACTAATTATCCCCTTACTAAACCTTCTAACTCTCTCCTACTAGCTCATCTTAATATACGTAGCATTAACAACAAAGTAACCTAACTCCAAGCTCTAGTAGAAGTCTAATCCTTTGACATTATCTGTCTAACAGAAACATGGCTAAAACCTGTTACCAAAGACCATGAAATTATCCCACCTGGATATAATATCCTAAGAATTGATTGAGTAGCCAAGAAGGGTGGTGGGGTTGCTATTCTATTTAAGTCTGGCTTAAAGCTAACCACATACAACTGTAATCTACCTCTAGCTTCCAATGCTGAGATTCTCATATCCAAACTTGAACTTAACAATGCCAAATTGATCTATATTATCTGTATGTATCTACCTCCTGGAAACAACAAAGACACCATGGAAATTATCCTTTGCTGGCTATCCCATCACCTACCCCAGGAAACCATAATCCTAAGTGATATAAACATAGATTGGAACTCTTATTGTAGCAGCTTCCCTACCACCCACATTAACCTATATGTTTTTTGTCAAACTATTACCTCCCCTACCAGAATAAATAAAGCTAACAAGAAACAAAGCATATTAGACTGGATTCTTACACACAATCATGCTCACATCTATAATTCTGGAACCCTCCCTGATGATATAAGTGACCACTCACTTACCTACAACATCAGGCATAAAACCAATACTCACATCCCACCCTCTATTAGAAATATCAGATCCAAAAAAAATGTTACCCTGATCTATTCCAAATGGAACTAAGAACATGCAATTCGGTTCTCTTAAGACATCTCCCTTTAGATGAAGCCGTTAATTACTTCAGTTCTACCTTCCTCGCCATTCTTAACCACCACGCTCAAACCAGATCCATTAGAATTAAAACCAATTCTGCCCCATGGCTTTCTAATGAAACCAAGCACAAAATTTATCTCAGAAATAAATATTGGGACAAATGGAGAATGACCAAAAACCCTGTAGACCAACAAGCCTTTAGACTGATAAGAAATTACACTAAGAAAGCTATACTTTCTGATAAACAGAACTACTACCTACAATTCCAACAACCTAATCATAATAACCCACAAAAATTCTGGGCACGCATTAACCAGCTACTCCACCCAGGGCTATCTACTACTCCCAACCCTCAGAATACAGACCAGGAAAATCCCATCCATACAGCTAATACCTTCAATACCTTTTTTACAGATGCTATCCATACACTAGCTAGAAAACTATCACCTAATACCTTCACTCTACCTTCCTTTACTTCAACCCCACTCCCTCCTTTTCATTTCATACCTGTCCCAACCACATTTATTCTAAACCTTTTAAATAAACTGAAACCATGCTCTCCCTCAGCAGACCAACTGCCTTCTGAATATCTACAGTTATCAGCCAAAGCTATTGCCTACCACATTTCCATACTGATCAATAGAACCATTACCGAAGGTCACATCCCTACCTTATGGAAAGTCTACCACATTATCCCCCTCCATAAAGGTGGACACTCCAACTGAGCTCTCAAACTACAGCCCCATTGCCCTACTTTCTCCTTTAGCTAAGATCATGGAGAAATGTATCCACAGGCAATTACTCAACCACTTAATTGATAATAAAAAAATAGTAGTAAGCAGATTCCACACCAGAAGATAAAGGCACCTGTGGACGCAAAAAACTGAATAGTCAACAATAATAAAAGTTCGGTCATCCACAGGAACCAAGCACTATGTCTCACAGGTGTAAATATAAAAACAGCAAATCCAAATAATGAATCCAGACAATGCAAATTGTGCAACTATGATGCAAAAATACGCGAACTAGGCAGCAAAGTTCTGGCTTTATTGTATATTGTAAATGTGAGCGCTTTCACCTTTCGGCTTCTTCAGACATTTATAATGAAAAAATCTAACCATTTAAATACTATACAAGTACATTTCATTGGCCAGACAAATCAATACATCACTGAATTAAAAACATACATATTTAAAGGTATCTAGCCATTTAATTCAAGACCATATATATTTAAATATTTAAAGGTATCTAGCCATTTAATTAAAACGTCCTAATATATTATCCTAAAAAATGTATATAGCTGTGGATCAATTCATAAGCACATAAAAATATATATATATAAATATAAACATAAATATAAATAAATACAAATATATACAAACATACAAACCCCATTGACACATATACATATATGTGTATATATTTAAAATAAATGAAAATAAAAATGAAAAAAAAAAAAAATAAACGCCACCATAGTAATGGCTACACTCCTCTATGCCTCACCCATTTTCACTAATCTAGCCAAGAATAACTTCAGTAAATTGGAAGTGTCATACAATAACATTGCCAGATTTGCCACAGGTAACCCATATAGAACCCACCATTGCATAAACTTAAAGCATCTAGGATGGCTGGAACTACAAAACCTGATTAAATTCCACCAGCTAACCATTGCCTATAACATTCTTTATAACCTTCCAATACTCCAATTTTATCTACCCTCATCACCCCCTATAAAAATCTGAGGTCCTTAAGATCAGCAGACAAAAGTCTTGTACACACCTCTAAACCTAACAACAGGGCTGGGGATTCTCTCTTCTCTAATGCTGTTGGAAAATCCTGGAATATTCTTCCCAGTGACCTCTCCTCACTCACCTCTTTACCACTCTTCAAAAACAGACTTAAACTTTACCTCAAAACACACTGGCTATGCCCTTGTACCAAACCTGACTAGTCATCTATCTTTTCAAACTTGGCTTTCCCTATCCATTACTTCTCACCTACTGTTATACCTTCCTATTACTATTTATTTATCAACTTTCTCTATATTACATTATTTCTATGCTCTGTGGATACTGGTTTTTAAGTAAATCCTTTATCAATATCACTATAAAATTAACTTCTTTTTTACTATTGACTTTACCTGTATAATGCATTGTACCTGTGAAATGCATTGTTATGATTCTTGCCCTCACTGAATATCCTATGCTAACCTATATGCAACATAACATATGTTACTGTTGTATATATATATATATATTTTTCCTATTTGTTATTGTTATTGTAGTCATATGTGTTTCTTTATGTCTTGGAGCTTATCTCCCCGGGCCTCTACTGAAAATGGGCATATATCCAGTTAGACTAGCCCGGTCAACAAATGTAAAATAAAATAAAACATGAAAAAAAAATAAAATGTTGTTTTGCTTCAGGAAACTAGGCTTAAACAAAGGGAAGCACATAAGGTGGTGGGGAGAGACAATGGCTTACTGCTGGCTGTAGTACAGTGAAAAGTATAAGGAAACATGGATGATGATTCTAGCAAGGAAAAGTTTAAGAACAAAAGTTTGCAATATCCATGAAGACCCATTGGTGAGGTGGGTAATGGTGAGGTTAGAGTGTTTTGAGTAGAAATGGAAGATTGGTAATATTTACAGTCCTAATGAAGACTGTCCTCCCTTCAATTCTTCAGAGACTTTTTATGAGGCATGGTACAGAATTGATAGGAGAGATCAGTTTGAAATCACTGGAGGCATTTTAAATGTGCTCCAAGTAAATCTGTGTTCCTTGCTTACATTGTCCATTATTTGGAATCTAACAGTTCTTTCTCCTCCTGGTGTACCTCTTCACTTGCTCAGTTACTCTGTCAACTCTTGCCTCCTAGACCCCATCGTGTCACTTCCCCTGAAGCAGGAACCAGCAGTAATTATCAAAACCATCCCTCACAAAACATCTTTGTGAGCTAATCTGCAACAAGCAGCTGCAGTAAAACATCAATAATCCAAAAAGAAACCTTACAGGGGAGTGTACCCTTTTACCTGAGTACATTATTTCTCAAATACAATTCATGAGTATATGGTAGCAATAACAATACAGTATGTCTTCACCTTTTTACTACATGAGTTCAATGGAAAAGTAACTACCTTGTTGTAAAGGCATGTGCCCTGAAAAGCTTAAACCATAGTCTCATGTAATTCAAGCCAGCCTTAGACTAAATAATAAAAAAATATAAAAATAAAAAAATGTTTGACCTTAACTATAAGGTCAACCTATTTCAGACAGTACCCCCCCAACATTAGCGAGTAATATACAATAAAAACAGTGAAATATAAACTAAGGTTTTGCAACCCTCTAACTGTACAAACAATCTATCCTAGAGAGCCTAACTTCCCTGTCTGTAATTTCTTACTGCTGAGGCTATACTAGCTATCTGTGCTGACAAATATGCTACCAGACTGCACAGTACTACCTCACTACAATCTGCTTGCATACTGTTTACCTGCTTGGCCTTTCACTAACCTGACATAAGGCTAGTCAGCTAGGAATTCTAATCTCTTTCCTGTGAAGTGGAGTAGTGTTGTTACTGAAGTAGGAACAGGTAAAGCCCAAACCAAGATGATGTAGACCTGTCTCTCTTAATAACACAGATGCCAACATGTTTGCTTTAACCCATGCCAAGAGGATAGACAGAATTCTCTTTAGACTAAGGGAAACAGAGAAGAGAGGATTTGTTAAGTAGATGGCAGTAGAAGAGAGTGATGGCAGTTTTGGAAATTAATTACTCGGGGGATATAAGAAACAGGCAGGGATTGCATTTTTTGGCATTCATATGGCACTTTACATGGTTGCTTGGGAATTTCAGATTTGAAATTTTAGAAGAAACAGTCTTGGCGCCAAGGTTTAGGAGCTGGCTCAAAGCACTTCATGTCTCCACTGAGGTAAGGCTAGTAATAAATTGGGAATCAATGAGACCAGTAAAGGTAGGTAGAGATACAATGAAAATGTGCCCTTTGTCTCCTAATCTGTTTGTTTAGTGATAATGGTACTTTCACAATGGGTACAACAGTGTTTGGAAAGAGTATCATGTAAGTTGAAAATCTTTAAGCTGTTTGCAGATGATTATATGTTTGCAACAGATAAACTGGATCTAGTGCTGGAAGTAGTTTGGGGGATATTTACAGACTTTGGGAATTGAATGGAATTGGAAGAAGACTGTGAAAGTGAAAAATGGAACAGGGATGAATAAAATAAGCCAGGAGTTGGTAGGATGGAAAGAGGGGAGATATGTATCTTGGTATAAGGAATATAATAGTCAGTTATTGGTCCAAGTTAGTGGTGTATTAAGTGGATGCACTAGTGGGACAAATAAGTGTTATGCAGATAATGACAGTTCAACGGGTACTATATATGTTTACGCATCTCCCACCAAGGGAAGATACAAACTGAGCTCAGAAAATACAGAGAAATTGTGATTGACATGTTTGGAATAATAAGGGGAGTAGAATAGTGAAAAAATAAAAGATTAAGACTTAAGATGTGTTGAATGGGGAATGCCTGACTTTCAGCTGTATCTGCATTCAGGAATGTTGGTGTTTACTTTAGGAAATCAGCTGAGCCAGGAAGGAGACGATGGGAATGAAGCAGAGAAAGACAACTTTTTGTTAAACAGGATTATGGAGACATAGATGTTAGAAGGGTGTAGAGGTGAGATATTTATGGAGTTCAGAATAATGAATGTATGGAATACCCATAATGTTAAAATAGAAGGCAAAACTTTGAAATGGAGAAGATGTTGGAAAACGAGGTGAAAAAAGTAGATGATTTAGTATATAGACTGGTGTAGTAGTAGAGACTGCGGTGGTGGTGCTGCGGTAGCGTTGTCGCCTCACAGTAAGATGTTGTCCTGTTCAATTCTCAGCTAGAGCGTCTTCTGTGTGGAGACATGCGTGAATGGGCGTACCTTCGGTGAAGGTTGTGCATCAGGGCCGGCAACTCGGCACGTAAAAATCTACTGCCAATTATTAGCGGACCGGAGTTCCGCTGTGTCGACCCCTAACCGGGAAAAGCCGAAAGACACAAACAAACAAACAAACTGGTGTAGTAGTTGGAGGAATATAGCTGGAGATTTGGTACTATATGTTTTGAAATTTCACTAAAATGTATATACAGAAATTATTAAGCATCAGACTGGCATGTATAGTGGACAAAATGGGGCAATGTGATTTTGTAATCTCTTATGAGTATTTAACACTCAGATGTTGAATTTGCTGAAGGGGTGTTTGTTTTTGTTTTGTTTTGGGGGGAGGGGGTTGCCATAAAAGGTAGTATCATTATGTAAAGAATCCTTTGCATGCTATTTTCTGTACCAAAAGTCCCATAAGGACTGTTGGAACTTCAACTCCAGGCTGCACAATTGTTTTTAGGGTGGGAGGGCTTCCAGTAGAATGTAAGAATACTGTTTGATATCTTGAAAGAACTGTAGAAAAATGATTCCTGTGTTACAAATACATATCAAGTTGTAGAGAGGATGAAAATATTGTCTGATTGGGCCGAGTGTGTATTTGAGGAATCTTCATTCTACACTTCCACATGGATACGGTAAGAAAATAGTGGCAAATTGTTTGGGGGACAGCCCCTTTTCTTCAGTTATTCTTTCTTAACCATACTTGTGTCTTATGTATAATACATTAATGTATGAGAACAAGTGATTTTTTGCAAAATAATATGGAACTGTGATGCGGGCTCATTTTCCCTCTGTGTATATCAATATTTTCAAGACAAAGTTTGAAAGGTAGTTCAAGTATGGCCAAGAATTCATGACTAACCAAGTGGTAATGTATGTTAGCTATACTGATGATTTGTTAATGATGCATAATGAAGACTAAAGAGAGGCAGAGAGGTTTGCCTCTAAGTAAAATGACAATAGTTGGGAAGTAAATTTTGTTTAAGGAATAACAAATTGAGTGATTAATTATTTGGATATCACTAGGGACACCATTTGAACATCATTAACTGACTCAATAGTAACAAAAAATATTAAAAACTTATAACCAAGGAAAATCTGTCACCAAAAACACACACCATGTCCCGGCACTATTAAGGCTGTCCTTTGTCTCTCTTTTGGTCTGCTGCACCTCCGTAATGTTTTACCAGCATAAACCACGAATAACGAATAGTTAGAAGCTAATTTCTGAATTTCTAGCAACAGGAACACAAGGAAAATGCAGGAAGACTCAGTCGTGCCGGGACGTGGTGTGTGTTTTTGGTAACAAAAAATATTACTTAACTCCTCAAAAGCTAAAACTCTGCTCTTCGGAACTTCCACTAAAATGCAAAAGAACCCCAACTCACTTACTGAAATTGATGCAGTGGTGTCAGTGTTCAACCCCAGTTAACAAATTGTATGTATAAAGAAAGAAAATAAATAAATAAATAAACAAGCAAATAAATAAATAAGATTCAGATTAAGATATCTAGAAAAAAATATATTAACTAATCCACTTCTACATGCAATAAGTTCCCTCCCTCCATATTTAATTGTCATTATTCTTGCATGAATATATTCTAGCACAGTGTAATGCTACTAGTGAGGAACTTTTACGCAACTAATTGAAGATTACTCCCAGAATAGCTGAAAGATCTTCTTCCAAGACATGCTTACAGACACAAAACTGGACTTCTATAATGGATGCTGGAGAGGAAATCCACATAGGCAATCAAGAGGCATGGAACTTGTGGGAAAAGGGTAAGGGGAAATTAGGAATGAAAAGGAAGTAGGATGTAATTAGCCAATGTAAAATAAAAATAAAATAAAAATGTTAAAGGCATTGAATTGGCAGACTAGTTAGGCTAATTTTTTCATTCTAATATCAGTATAATGTAACATAACATATACTGATGCTTTGTTGCTGCATGTACTCCTGTTGCTGCTACATGGTGACATTATGACAAGACAATTACTCATGCAGCTGTTTTCTGATGGTGCTTCGATGCTGCATTTCCTCACACTGTTCTCATATACAGTATAACAATGTTATGGTTGTGTTTGTATATACTGCTGTATGGTAATATTATGGTGAAACAGTTACTCGTAGATGCATGGTAATATTATTACTTGTGCTGCTGTTGTTTGATGGTGCTTCAATGTTGCATTAAATCATAGTGCTCTCATATGGCATTATTATGATTCTGTGTTTACATATGCTGCTGCATTTATATGGCGATGTTATGACAGTGCAGGTAACTATCTCTTAACAGGGAAATGATCATAGGATCATATGAGGTTACTAGGCTACTGACCCTAGGGTCCTTACAAGCTTAGCCAAATTTTACCCTTATTTCCACAATCAGCACCTATTATCCTTGTCCAAGAGGGACATAGGTGGGACCCCTGGGGTGAATTTACGGTTACCCATCCAATTGTTCAGATTGCGTTTGAAGAGGGCCAATGAGGTGCTCTAATTGACATGAAGCAGGAGTCTGTTCCAAAGGTGTGGCAACCTATGGGAGACAAATCTGTCCTTTCAGCAGGTTCTATTAATATGACATACCAGGTTAAGGCCAATAGAGAGAGTAACCTGTGTACCATTTGACTTACAGATATGCAGCATTTCTAATAAAGCAAGGTCATAGATTGCCTTATGTGCAAGGCAGAGATTGACTCTGAGTAGTCTGTTTGAAACAGAATAAAGTTGCAGTGATTTCAGATGATGCTCATAAAAAGATGCTGAATTTTCCTTGTTAGGAACCTTTGTGGTATCTCCAATTGCTGCAGGTGCTTGGAAAGGTACATACCAAAAGGGGTATTGTATTCAATTATTGGCCTGATGAGGGAAGAGTACAAGGTAGTTACAACTTCTTTTTTTCCTGTAGGCAATGCCGTTACTTATGAGATGAGCAATATAGAATGCCCTTCTTACCACTGTGGAGACATGGTGATCAAAGGTAAGGTTACTGTCAACTTGCATGCCCAGGTCTCTCACCACTGAGTGTGTACTTAGGGTGTTGTTATCGATGTGATAGTTGGCAGGAACATCACTCTTACCGAAAAGGAAGATAATACATTTTTTTGCATTGAGTTTAAGACCATGTCTTTGGCACCAATCATTTGCTTGGGTAAGACCCTCTTGTCGGATGTTGACATCGTTTGGAGATTCTATGACTGTTCCCAGTTTGCAGTCATTAGCAAACTTTGTCAGCCAAAGACCTTTAGCTTTAGCATGCACTTTGGAGAAATAGATTCCAAACAGCAGAGGTCCCAAGACTGATCCCTGTAGAACACCACTGGTTACAGGTCTGCTGTTGGAGGTGGATTTCCCTATTTTGACTATATGAATTCTATCAGTGAGCCTGTTAGTGACCCATCTAATGATATACGGGTCGATACCTAGCTATGTGAGTTTGTCAATTATGTCTGAGTAGGAGATAGTGTCAAAAGCCTTGGCTAAGTCTAGGTAGGCTGTAAGCAGAGATTTCACCTCATCAATGGCCTTGGTGACTGCTAAAAAGAAGATAACCAGGACTGACAGACAAGATCTCCATTTGACAAATCCAAATTGAGTAGGGTCAAGTGTTTGGAGGATACCAATGTCTTTGTTCATAAGGTCTTCCATTTCTTTTAATTTTGCCAAATCTTTTGGGTTTCTTATACTATGATGGGAATGGACCCAATTCCTAAGTCAAAGTACAATTAAAGTTCATGAAATTAGTATTGTTTCAATCTTTCATGTCAGCCAGAAGTACTCTTCGCAGCACCCACAATGTGCCCAGTAATGACTCCTTCTGCAATTCATACAGAGTTACATGTCTAAAAATTATTGTAGATTCTTTTTTATAATATCCATTGCTCCTACTACTATTGGAACTGTCTGGGTATCTTTCTTCCACATTGCTCTCATTTCTGCCTGCAGATCCTGATATTTTATGACATTGTGTCTCTCTGCATGCAATTTACTGTAATTACTGGGTGTAGTGATTTCAATTATCAATGCTACTTTTGTCTTCTTTTCATGGATCACTATATCGGGTTTTCTAGCATCTATATTTTGAACTGTTGGTAATGGGTGATCCCATGTGATGTAAACTTCATCATTTTCTATGATACTTTGTGGCTCATGTTTCCAGTGTTTTTCAGCAACTTCAATACCATAATATTTGCACAATCCCCAGTGGAACAATCTTGCCACATTATTATGCCTTTCAGTATACAGTCCTTCTGCCATTAGTATGTCACAACCAGCAATGAGATATGCAACTGTTTCCAATTTGGTTTTACAAAACCTACATTTGTCTGTTTCTCCTACATGTTCAATAGACATCTTCTCCTAATCATAAAAAACTCAGATTGGTGATCGATGAAATCAGAGTGGGAAATAGCCATAGCTTATAACAACAGCAGCCTACAACTACTGCTCCAAATACCAACTCAACGTCCTAAAACTTTCACTGAAATCATCTCATTCCTCTTGAAGCAAACGTGTCACACTAAAGCCCTTCATCTTCAACTAGAACATGTTTTCTCAAACTCTATTTTCCAGTAAATGAGTCCAGCGAAGCTGAATGCAAGGGGTTAAAAAATAAAGTAGACTCAGCCTTTCCATGCTAAACCATATATTTCTAGACTGGGTTCTCATAACAGGTTTCTTGGGGTATAAACCCCCTTCCTGTAGTCACCCTTACTATGTGACTATGGTTGTGTGTTCCTAAAATTATGAATGAAGACATGGCTAGATTACTGGTACAGGGAGGGGAATTCTTGTCTCAACCTATGTTTGAGTAACAAATTGGGTGTCAGGGTAAGGAGATGACAAAGTTTGAGTAGTTTTGACTAGTTCTCCTTTATTCAATGCTTTGTGCATTTCTGCAACTCCTGGTGGAAACCTGAGGCCTTTCCTCAGGAGGGAAAAAGAATGAGGGTATAGGCAGGTACAGAGACACACACACAAACACATACACACACGCGCACACACACACACACACACACACACACACACACACACACATTCTCTCACACACACACACACACACACACACACACACACACACACACACACACACACACACACACACACATTCTCTCACACACACACACACACACACACACACACACACACACACACACACACACACATTCTCTCTCACACACACACACACACACACACACACACACACACACACTCTCTCTCACACACACACACACACACACACACACACACACTCTCTCACACACACACACACACACACACACACACACACACACACACACACACACACACACACACACACACACACACACACACACACACACACACACACACACACACACACAAATACACACACAGGGACACACATGGAACACCCTAGCACACTGCATGCCATACACAGCAGTAAGGAGTGAGGTAGACCAATGGGGTAAGCCTCTGCAGCATGCCTATTCTAAAAGGTGAAGTGGGGCACAAGAATATGATGGATGGCACATGTTGGAGGTGGAGAGCAAAAAATATTGAAAAAAAATAGCATGAAGACATCAGAATTCCCAGCTTCATCTGCTGCTCCCACTGGCCATATAATGATTGGTTGAAGGCTCTGGAGAAATAAGATCCAAACACAGACCAGGAATTTCTCCTTAATTTAACCTTTCTCCATAAAAGAAAATAACAAAAGACTGAGGTGTAATGGATAACCCCATGTTTACATCTAAGATGGGTACTAGGGGCAAATCTTGGATTAGACTGAACATAACAAACATCCCAGAGAAATGAGAACATTACACAAAAGCATGAAACTGCTGAAAGAAAAACAGCATTAAGTTCATTAAAGCTACCTTCTAAAAGAATAGACAACAATATATTTCAATGAATGATTGGTAAGTATTACTTCATCTAACACAACAGAATAATCATCTCAACTCTTCCTGGCTATGTACCTGCTCTATAACCTAACTTCCTCCATCTCCTTATATGATAACTAAACTCCTATGCTTTCGCTGCTGCTGACTGATTATTTTTTTTCTCCATAATTATTATTTTTATCACTTGTTGATACTGGTACAATAATGCTGATTAATATATTTCTGTTTATACCTCTCTGATTGAATTTGTCTGGCAGCTAACAAAATTCCTGCTATTATGTATATATTCTGTATATATTACTGTAATCACTATCTGTAACACTGCATCTACTTTTGTACCAATTAATGTCTAAGATTTTCTGTATCTATTTTCTTGTCAGAGCTTCTCTTCCCGGGCCTCCAATGAAAATGGGCACTTTTAGGCCCAGTGGACTTTCCCGGTAAACAAATGCAATAAATAAATAAAATAAATAAAAATAAAATGGTTCTTTGTTAAAAAAAAAGTCGAAATTAGTATTTTCCCACAAGAACCTAGTTAAAAACTATATTTCTGGGTGACTTGGACAGCTCACCTAACTAAAATGCTACAACAGCTTATCCAACCTTAATAGACCGTCATTAAGCATGCAGTCCATAGGACCACTAAGGAACCTAGCCCAGCTTCCCAATTTCCCAGAGCATTGTCTGGTTAAGTGACCTGCCCAGATTAACACAGTAGATAAACAGAAGCTGTGAATGTCAAACCCAGGAGTACAGGAAGCAGCTCATTAACATCTCATAGCCTTAATCCTCTGTAGTAACTGCTAGACAGTAGAAGGATTCAAACCCTGTATCCTCATGACACAAAGCTACTCATTAGTCCTCTGTGCTACCACTTGGGAAACTAGTAAAGCAGCCAATCAGGCCCAATCTCCAATCTGGAAAACATACAACATTAGACCTCATTATTACAAACATGGTCCACAAAAATATTCCCAAAGTCCGTACGAGACCATTGCTCTATTCTGTCTTCCTGGTCCTTTAAAACAATATACCCTATACCACAAATAGGCACTAGAAGACCATTTTCTAAGCATAGATTAGCAACCCTTCATCTTCATGTGGCTGCAATAAGCTGGCCTCCACTCAATGAAATGAATGACCCCAGTACTGCACTCCCTCTTTTCATTGAGACCCTTTTAGATATACAGGATATATTTTCCCTGTCTCCCCAGGAGACTAAAGGGACAAAAATATCCATGGCTATCCAATGACATTAAGCTTCTCACCAAACAAAGAGACAAAGCCTGGATAACCTGGAAAAAAGACCCCACTAATGTAGTCCTACATAATATGCATCTCTTGACTTCAGGAAAAGGCAAGCTGACCAACGGTCCCAGTTTTTCCAGGATAGTCCCAGTTTGAATGTCTCTGTCCCGGAATCCCAAACATTGTCTTTGGGACACAGAAATGCCCCAGTTAAGACCGCTCAGTCTGAATGTTGACTTGGCTTTCCAGGGTGGCCAGTCCCCCTGCTTTCCCATCCTAAGCAGCTCTGGGGACTTTGCGATTTTACGGGGATACCATTGGGTATAGGGTAAGGCCTTTGCCCTGGCAGGAGCCTTCCAGGCCCTGCAACCATCAATCAGTCACTCCCTCAAGGACTTCCATCATGGGGGGTTCTGCTTGACCGCAGTCACCCAGGCAGGAGCTCTCCAGGCCCTACACCCGTCTGCCTGGCACTCCCGTACTGACATCTGTCAGGGCCAAACCCTACAGTCCTCCCCTTCGACCTGGCCAAGAGACCTTCCTCAACCGCGGCCCCCCCCATGTCAGGGGACTCCGCCACCTGCATGTCTCCTGCAGGCTGCCAAATCATGCCAAATCACTCATGCCCTCAGACCCTCTCAAGGGAGCTTTCCTTCCGATCCTGTCTGCTCCTCCAGAACTCCCCTTGGCTGCTAAGGGGTAGATCCTCTTTCATGAAGGCTTTGGAGTCCCCCTGCTTTCCCAACCAGAGCAGCTATGGGGACTTTGAGATTTTTCAAGGATGCTGTCAATTATGGGGTGAAGTTGGATGCCTTCACCCCAGCAAGATCTCTCCAGGCCCCTCTGCCGTCCACCCTGGCGCTTCCTCAAGGACTTCCATCATGGGGAGCTCTGTCTGAACCTACTTACCCAGGCAGGAGCTCTCCAGGCTCCACCACTGTCCACCAGTTGCTAACTTAAGGACTTCCATAATGGGGGACTGTGCCTGACCCCGGTCACCCAGGCAGGTGCTCTCCTGGCCCTGCTGCTGTCCGCCCTAGTGCTCCCTTAAGGACTTCCATTGTGGGGAGCTCTGCTTGACCCCACTCACCCAGGCAGGAGCTCACCCAGTCCTGCTGCTATCTGCCTCTCTCCTCCTTCCAGACGTCCGTCCCAGAGGGGGCATGGTCTGTACCCCCTCACCCAGGTGAGAGCTATCCTATACCAGTCACTTTCCACCTGTCTCTCTCCCTTCCAGACTTTCATCGGGACTGAACCCCTCTGGGGTTCCACTTCTACCCAGGAGAGAGAGCTCTTTTCCAGGGTTACATATCTCCTAACTGCTGCCAAATCATGTAGTGTCATGCATGCTCTTGGAGTCTCTCAGGGAATCTTCCCAGCTTCATGGAACTCTGCTGGGTCATGAAGCCTCAGGCAGTCCCTCATCCAGACTTCCATGACCCTGGTTTTCCACTTTGCCTTACACCTAGGGCTTTCAAACTCGCAGGGAGATAGCCCCCCCCCAATCTCTGCACTTCTTGCAGCACAGCTCAGACTCTCACTCCCACAGTGCCAGGCACCGACGAATGTGCATTGCTTCAAGCCTCCTGGCATGTGGCCTCTTGCCTCCTGGGTGGTGCTATTCACAGAGTGGCATCCCCAAAGTGCCTGGTGAAGGACAGGAGTCAACCTGCCTGCCCCAGTGTGAGATGACATGGCTGCCCTATCTCCACTCCCATGGGGGCTGGGAGAATGGGATTGCAGACCTGGCTTCCCGGGGCGGCCCTCAAATGTCCCAGTTTAGGTCCTGTAGCAAAATGGTCACCTTGGGAAAAGGACAACAGAATAGTGACAACAGTGCCAAAGCCATTTACATTAGACAAATACAAATGTCTTCCACCAATAATCCAAAGATGTTTGAAAAGAAAAAAAGCCTACTAGACATTTTTTACAATAGCTCTGGTTTTGTCAGTACGTGCTCAGACAATCTAAGCCATTGTACTTCAGAAGAGTGTAAAAGCTTTGCAGTTTCATCAAAGATATCTCCAAAAATTATTTACCTCCAATTCCATTATCAAAACCTCTTAAATCATATATCTATAACTTATCTCTTATCATTGACTGGCATTGTGCCCCAGACTTGTAAGCAAGCAATTGTTTTTCTTCTACACAGGTCACTCCATCTAGAAACTTCAGGGGCTTTCGCTTCATCTCTGCTCTCTAATCTGCTGATAAAATATTTGAAAAAAATCTCTACAAACAGTTACTCAAGTATATTAATAGCTATGGGCTTGTGTCTAACAGTGAAGATAGCTCCAGAAATGCTTTTGTTATGACTACAGCTTTACTACAAACTACTGACACCATTTTCTATAATATCAATGAGGGTCTTGTTACAGTTGATACATTCATTGACATGATATGAGCCTTTGAAACTGTTAACTACAAACTGTGATGTAAAAGCAGGGTAGTGGCAGAAGGTAAGGTATATATGATTTGTGGGGAAAGGTACCCATTTTATATGTAAAGATAAAGAAGGGAACAGGTGAGGGGTTAGGGGCCAAAAGAGGGAGGAAAGGAAGCAGATGACAGGCCACAGACAAACAAGGGCAGATGTGGACACACAAAACTGGAGACATGTGAAACACAGACAAAGAAAGAGTAGACAAATGACATGGGCAGAATAGTATATGGACAGCCTGCTAGCTATGACCAGCTCAGAGGGACATTAGTAAAACTTAGTAAGTAGTGTTTCTGGGTCCAGATAGCAAATAAGTCAGGTCACACATACCTCTCATGGCCTGATGGCATTGACCAACCTGTCCACTGAGTCTGCTGCCTGCTGCAGGAGGGGTTGGTGCATGGAGACCCAGTGTGCCATTGCTCTGCCAACTGCTGCTTCCACCACATATTCTAATTCCAGTACTGTCAAGGCCAGCAACTGGGACAGACTTTCTGCCTTGAATGGGAGAGATCCTCCCCTGATGATACACTCCCATCCCACTCACCAGCATTAGCTGCAGCCTCTGACAGACAAGCAGCAAGTAGCTGGCATGCCTGTAGCTATGGTACATAATAATGACCTGCAGAAAGTGTACAAAATGGGAAGCATGACATAAGTGATGAGAACCCAGAGGTATTACAGCAAATATATATAGGAGAGAATATAAGATGCAATTAACCTCACTGTACCAACAATCTCTGCTGCCTCCTGCAGAAGACAGCAGCATTCTCACCATGTTCTGCCTATGTTGAAAAACAAAATTGGTATGCACTCCATCACATAACATATACAGGTGTGACTGATACTCAGAAGACAGTGTAAAACTACAGCTGCACATATACTGTACATACAAGCAAGCAGAAGCCAGAAATATTTGCAAAAGCCCAAGACAAAAGCTACACTAGCATGTGTCTGCACAAAACAGCAACAAATAGGTCTTAGTTCACACATCTCAGAGAGCAATCTGCACTACCACAGTTATATACAGTGAATGCAAATACACTAACACTGGAAGCAGAAACAGCTTCAGCATAAAATTTAGGCATAATGAAACAGAACCATGAAATGGTGGCCACATACCTCACGGACATAACCCTGTACTCTGCATCACAAAGACAAGCACTACAATGAAAACATCTAGAAAACACAGCACATACAACTTACAGTCACCTAAAGCAGCCAACTTGAAATATCCTAGTATTTGTTAAGGGAAAATAAATATTAGGAGCAGACCTGTGGAAAAAAAACAAGTATATTAAAGGCAATGCTGTACACAACAGAAATATGACATTTTTACTATACCATATGGAGTGTCTCTTCTTCACCTCTGCTTCTCACATCTGAAGATCTCCAGGGTTATGGCACTGCAAGACATCATACCAGTGACTGCTCTGCTCAGTGGTGTATGGGATGCTAGTCACCCTGGACAGCTGGTACGCCAGGTAAGTAAGACATTCATCTTCCAGAATTGGCTGTGGAAGTGATACAGCATAATTTCCATCTCCTGCATGCACCAAGTACTATGGAAGTGATACAGCATAATTGTCATCTCCTGCATGCACAAGGTAGACACTCTGAGTGGGACACTAGCACTGACAGCCATTGTAACAAATGTACAGTAGAACCCAATGGCAATCTGAGATTCACACCATAAATGCTACTTTGAATTAATGTAGTGCACTGCTATGCCATATATTTGCCTGATATGGGTATAAGCACAGCTTGCATGTATCAGTGGGCATACCTGGCATGCTGGCAATGAGCAGCGGGCTGTATATGTCTTATGCCTCTGGTGTGCTTCTGTGAAATATAGCAATTCACAGATGAAAGCAGACCCTATTGTCAATAGCATAAATACAGTGCAAACTACTACTTATTAAAATGTTTATGGCCCATATGCCATTTTAGATTCAGAATACACAGCAAGAAAAATGGGCAGCAGGCTACTTTGAGCAGCTGGAATCACTTTCAGACAGAACTGCAGCAGGTACACAGGAGACAGTCCATAGGAGGTGTGCAGTAGTCTACAGTACAGTGGTAAGGAATACATTAACAATGTCAGGTATTTGTACATTACCCTGTTGAATGCCTCTTGTAACATTAAGTTACTGGTGTTAAAGGTATGGTTCAGTCTTATGGTTACCTACTCACCTGCAGCTGTAGCTTACTGAGTTATGTACCTGTCCGCCTGTAAACATAGCCAAGCATAACAACCCACTGCAACAGGGCAGCCACCCTCCCATCCAATTTGTTACATGTTGTGCTATATACTTCTATTGTGCTTGTGTGTGGGAATAGGCAATCTTAAACAGAACAGAGGACGGTACAATTACAGTTCATGATTCTGCTAAACTGCAAAAGATATTCTGCACACAAATATGCCTCCTCTTGTGCCCCTCTTACTGCACCTTATGCCACAGGTCTGACTGCAGAACACATCTATACATGTAACACTGCATCATATCCTGGCCCCCTGTGCATGTGTCACCACACCCCTACTGTCAGGCAAATCCCCTGTAGATGTCAGCATACAGTAGATCCCTGTGAGCTACATTCCCCTGACATATCCCTGTACAGATCAGCCCTAACTCTGCAAATCATGGTGCACAGTATTTGATCTCTCTGGGAAACACATATATGCCCCCCATGGTGTATCCATTGCTGTTTAACCCTTGCCACTGTCCACTGTTTCATTGTTACTAATGGCCAGAGTTTTATAGAATGTACAGATTTTTCCCCACACATGGCATTCCCAATACCAAGTTCTTCTGTCCCCCATAGAGGTATCCATGTCCTGCAGATATAGCAGGTGACAGAGGTTAGACAGGTTCAATCCTGAACAAAACAATGCCCTGTTACAGGCATTCTGTATACATGGACAATGGCTGTTAGTGAGGGGGAGTGCCCACCAGCTTCAACAAGAATGTGTGTTGGAAACTGTGGGAAACAATATCAATGTAATGGTTGGGAGGAACTGCACCACACAGCAACATTAAAAGCATGCAAATGACGTGATATGACAAGTCTCACAGAAGGCATGCAGCATAGCAGCAGATAGGACAGTGACCAGGTTTATCCCTTTCTCTAGTACAACTCTAACTGATGAAGAGTCATTCTTGGCATCCCCGGCATAGTGATGATGAAGGAACAGTTATCATGCCTGGAGGAGTGAACATCATTTCCGACAATATTCACATGCCACACATATCTCATAGAGATCAGACAGCTTATTGATCTTAATGCATGACCATACCTCTCAAATGGCCAGAGTTTTATAGAATGTACAGATTTTATCCCCATATCTCTGGTCTGTTACTCATAAAATTTCTGGTTTTCTGACAAATCATTAAGGAATGACATTGTTAAATAATGAGAGATATTCACAGGGTTGAAAAAATGCAAAATTTAAAATCTGTCCCTGAACTTGGGCCTTAACTCCCCATTATTTTTTGCTCTGGCCAGAATTCTTGCACTTAGAGGTTTTGAGATATGTGCATGACATATATGACAACTGTGCCCAGCCTGATACTAGGGAGATTTTACTGGCCAGTGCCTGTGTGCTGCATCAATACATTAGGAATTCAAACTCAGGACAGGCAAATTCATCATATTTGCCAGCATGAGTCTAGCTACCATTAGCATGCAAACCATGGGGCATGAGAGATTGCAGGCTGACCAATAGCACACAGTTGTATGCTCTATTCTGTATCCACAGGGCAAACTACTGCTGTGAGATACCTGTTTAAGCTGGGCTAGGACAACAAATTTTCAGCAGTGCCTGCCTAGGATCTAACAATGAAGCCAACACACAAGTTGATTCAGTATCCCAAGACACCTTGACACTGTCTATCTCCTTCCTGGGTGGTTCACTATTCATTGCACATTATGACACTATAGTCACTCCCACACCCACCATAGGAGAAGCACAACTTGGCAGACTGACATTCTTGTTATGCTGGGCTCCACTGTAACTAACAGTATCGTGACCTCTATTACTGAACCTGCAGTCGCAGTCCAGTGCACAGCAGATACCGAGTGTACAGCAGGATAGAAGTGATGTACAGTGTTGGTTACTGTCATAGCCTGTACCAAACATGCAGGCAGCCCTTGAACTCAGTCAGTAGCTGTGATGGTCTGTCATCTGAGCTCAGTCCATGACTACATAAGCCAAAATGGAGATGATGAAAAATGTGGCCCAGTACTGCCAGGGCCTCTGTCAGACCATAGAATCCAGGGACAATCCTATGACTGGCCTTTTGTAATCAATTCTGGCAAATTTGTTAGCATTCATGTCCACCTTCATGCCAATGTTAGCAAGTACCACTGTTGCTGTCCTGTACCCCAGTGTTGCTTGTGGCCACAGGCATATGTACATATTCACACTAGATGACCACCTCAGGGAATGCAGTCAATACCTGTCATGGCTCGGGTGTTCCACACCCATTCCAGTGCAGGGACCAGTCATAATGCAGGGTTGCTTGGAGTGGCGCAGGTCATGTGCAGTCCTTATATTCATGTGCAGCCCCTATAGGCCCTGTTCCACAAGTTCTGCAAAGGTATAATCTAGGCTAGTGCCATTTACTCATCACAGAGACCCTGCTGTATGGTCCAACCATACATCTCCAACATCTCCCCATCACAATGACCCCACTGCACATGCCCATTGTGGCACTACCATCCAGTCAATGGAGGAGGTAATCTTTGACAGCAATAGCATCGCCATCTTCACCTCCACTGTATGTTAGCTCCCCAGCCTCCTTAATAGTGTAGACAGCCTTGTGTCTATGTGCCTATGGGCATATGTAAAAATGATGACAGCCATGATCCTGTCACCTTCCTTTCTTTATGATATATGTGGAGATGTCTGATGCACAGCGTGACTCAATCATATACTATCTGGCACATCCATTAAATAACACTGCAGGCATAATTTTGCTCTATGGGAAATTACACAAAAACTGTGAACATATCAGGACCTATATAAGTGGACGAGACATTGCTGCTTCACCTGCACCGCCATATACTGTGCAAGACAATGTCATTAAATTGCATTGTGCAGCTGCTGCTTGAAGTCCACTGCAATCACCAGGGATAATGTATTCATGCTTTAAAAATGTCTTGCTACTGCTGCTGTTGTATTGGAGAGGCCCAATGCTTCTGGCCTGCCTTCTTCTGATGGATCATCTTAAGAAGCATGCAACTTTCTATAAAGAGTTGGCAAGCTGAGGCAGGAGACATAATGCAATGACCCCCCCCCCCCCCCCCGATGTGTCTACACAGTGGAACAATGATTTAAGCAAGCAAAACATATGCTCAGCTATGATCTTGGTTTGGGTGAGGGCAGTGTTACACTGCTATTTTTGAGTTCTGTGTGTACATCATCAACCAGGGCTGCAGAGGACATCCTGCATCATCTGCAACACAATAGGGACATGAAAGGGGAGGTAATGCACTGTTGAGTCTTGTGTATGTTTTGGTTGTGGTGTGACTATTTGTATGCATCAGTGTGCCTGTACTTACTTGCATTTGACCCTGTAGGATATTACCATGCATGAAGCAATGATACAGATGATGTGCATGCCATATATAAGAAGCATTGGCACTACCATGATACTGTGCAGATATATAGATTATTAGACCCTGTATGTTGCACACTACCTGGCATATGATGAAAAGGTAGCCTGTCCTATTGATTTAATACTGTCTGTGAACATCAGCTGGGTCTTCATTGCCACATTGCTACAATTTATAGCTCCTGGCACTTTAAAGAGGTGTTCAATATCATAGAAGCCACACATGGTGGTGGTTTTCTCCTATGCTGTCTTAGGAATGCAGATGCATTCATCCACATATGGCAACAGTTTGTTGAGAAACATCTTCAGGACTCTGTAGACTGGGCATGAGATTTACTCAATGTGTATAGGTTTGTCTCTGGAAAGTCCCTGTAGGCAGTACATTAAGAACTACATATATCTTGGCATACACAGGTATAGGAAGTCCACACATTACTCCAGTTTGTCTGTGAGCTTTTTTTAACCAATGCCCATATGATGTCTCTGTCCACATGAAAGCAACCCAGTAGCTCCTGATCTGTAAGCTGGTGGGATGTTATGCTCTGCCAGTACCACTTTTGTTGGCTTCTGCGGCCACTTGGTGCATCTGTGGGACTGTCAACCAAACTCAGTAAAGTCTGCTTGACTATCATTGCAGCTTCCCCTAGCTTTGTAGTCTTGCAATGCAGAAATTTTCAGCATGCCTTTTGCCTTTATATTCAGACATAACCCACCCAACCACCTGCATGACTTCATGTTCCCATGCAGAGGTATTGCTAAGGCAAGCCACAGGGAGAGGCTGTCCTGGGTTCAAGGCATGACTGGCAGATGTCAATGGTGCAATAGTGCAGTACAGTATTCAGAAATGAATGCTATACTGAATTTAAGGTGACAAATGACACAATGAACTGCTTAATTTGCTAGCAAGCTGCTTGCAACTTTTTTTTTATTTTGCTCCTCGGCTTTGAGAATTTCTTTTTTGTTAGGGTATTGTATGACTCGAGTACAGCACAGCCATCAAGCCACCTCTGGAAGTGCTATCATTCACCCACTGCAAGTTCCTTCTCCAGGATGCTTTCCCCTAAGGGATCAATGCTGCTCTAAGACAGAATCTATTGGGTTAGGTACCCCAACCGGCAAGTTGTAAGACAGGCTGCCAGAGAGGCCATCGTCCAACTGCATGGAGGATTTATAGTTGCCTATCTCCCCACCCTCAAATGCTGATGCATGCCTAACATTGGTTGGGCAGGCAATGAGAGGACTGTGTCACGCATGAACCCACCCCAGACCATAGACTGAGTCCATTCTACTCTGCCTCTTCCACCCTCCAGCCCAGCATCACACAAGGTCATCGGCCTTGTCCAGAGCCCAATGGATAATGCTCTGGCATGCCCCTCCACCGAGGATAGGCATACATATCCTCTCTAAAACTCTGTTAGTTGCCAAATGTGCTAATCAGACTTTAATCACTTAGACTGTAGTTAGGGCTTTATCCTTCTATGTCATAGGAGCTGCTGTTTTCAATTTAGAATTGAGAGGGATGCCAGTTCAGGGAACTGCACGGGATGCCAGATAAACTAGCTGTGGTTCTGCTCCATGGGCATTAATATGCTTTCTTACAGGCCTATGGCACTTTCATTGTTTTTTCAGTACTGGATATCTTTAACTTTAAAGTCTCTATGTGAATATTCCATTTGCTGTGAAAGTCCTGTGTATTTGCTGTGTCTAAATCTAGCCTTTTTACAAATAAAATGAAAGACATGCAAACTATGATGATATGGGCAAGTGCCAGCATAGCCAGCTAGAGTTTTGTAAAGAATGAGATGTCCTTTAATATAAAACTGATTTACACAAGATGCTTGTATTACAAATGTATTAGAACTGTATGTCTTTGTATATCAAACTGAGATGTACCAAGCCAAAGTACTGGGGCATGCCAACTTGACTAAAGGGGAAATGATTACAGCCTTAATCACAGCTGCATCACAGACCAGCAACCGGGAGGATAACCAGTCTGTTGATGGGGACTTGCAGCTCTCAGAAACAAGACAGTTCAACTTTTCCTCAAAGGACTTAAAAACCCATCTGGAGTTAAAGAGACTTGAACTGGAGGCCAAACAGTTGAAATTAAAATCAGCAGAGTGAATGCGGCATTTGGAGGCTGAAGAGAAAGAGAGACTGAGATGTCTAGAAGCCAAAGAAAATTACAGCCAGAGGCAACATGAAAAGAAAATGCTGATTCTTCACCAGGATCATGGATGTAATGGGGAAGGGAGTAACTGTACCTCAGAAGCAATAAAGATAAGTAAATTTCTTCCTTAGTACCAAGAAGGTGATAATTTTGATAGTTTTATTCATATGTTTGAAACAGTATGCAAACAGTATAATGTTGACCAAGGGCTCTGGGTACAGTTCCTTACCCCCTTACTCCATGTTAAAGTGGTAACTGTTGTTTCTAAATTGTCTGATACTGATTGCTTAGATTATAAAAAAAAGTAAAGCACTGTTTATTAGTGTTTTAAGTTAACATCTGAAGCTTACAGAAAAAAAGTTTCATGAGCATAGATGCAAGATAGATGAAAGTGTATGTGATTATATTGCTGAACTAACCACTTGTTTTGATAAGTGGGTGAGTGGGTGTCAGGTCACTACGTTTCAAGGGCTGGCAGACCTTTTGGTGTTGGAACAAGTTCTTAGCACATTGCCTGAGGACATGAGACTCTGGTTGGCAGAAAGGGAATGCAACTCTACAGATGAGTGGGAGAAAAAGTGAGATCTATACTTACAAAGCAGGGTATCACTGCATAGGAAAGGGATACCCAGTGCCCCACATGGATATAAGGGAACCCATGGTGGGCAGCTTAAACCACCCCAACAGAGTCTGCCAGTACCAGGGGAAGCCACTAGATCAGGTACATGGCCAGGGTCAAGTGTTAAATGTTTTAAATGTAACAAATGGGGATATGTAGCATATAGATGTCCACAGTGGCAAGGTGGGGAACAAAAGGTGGGATAACTAGCAAGTGGGAATAACAGAATGCCAGTGGTAAGTTGTCTGGAGACAATGGGGTCCCAAACTACCAACAGAATTTATATCCAATCTTGGTGGATGGACAACAGGCCACTGCCAAGAGAAACACAGCCTCTGATATAAATATTGTAAAGCCTGCAGTGGTTAAAGAGGTGCAGTATTTGCTTGGGCAGTCCACTCCAGTCAAATGCCTTTGTCCAGGGTTCACCTTAACTTGGAGGGTAGAAAAGGAAGCAAGCAAGAAATTGTTTGTCAGGATATCACTGCAGATGTCTTGATAGGGAGTGATTTTGATAATGCAGTACCTTGTGTGCATGCAGTGACACATAGTCAGGCTTGGAGACAGCCGTGTGTGTCTGGCAGTCTGGGGTAGACCCAGACATACTGCACACTTGAAACCAGGACTGGTGATGTGGCTACTTCAGGGAGGGAGCTACCCTGTAGCAGTGACACTGAAGGTGAGCCACAGCTACTGGTGGGTACTGATGTTCTCTTGGACAGAGTGACTGCAAGGGCAGAGATGACTAGTAGTACCCAAGCTTGACAATGAGGCACCACTGTCAGAGGATACCAGACTTCCTGTGGAGGGGAGCTGGGAAGAGTTACAAAGACAGAGTTGAGACAGAGTCAATTCTCAGATCCTACATTAGAAGGCTTGAGAGAGGTAGCTAGAGAGGCACCTGATTCTCAAGGAAAAGGGGATTCTGTATACTGAAACCAAGGGTTACTGTATGGAGGGTGGACCCCTGGGAGAGAGGGCTAGAAGGTGAGGTAATACAGCAGTTGGTAGTGCCCAGAGCCTACCATCTGGCATTTCTAGCCATAGCCCATGACATTCTCTTTGCAGGTCATATGGGTATAAAGTGTACCAATAGACGTATTATGCTGAACTTTTATTGGCCTGGGATTGCCAAGGATGTAACAGGGTACTGCAGAACCTGTGAGCAGTGCCAAAAAGTAGGCAAGACAGGAGACAAGGTCAAAGCTCCTTTGATGCCTTTGCTTGTGATAGAGGAGCCATTTCAGGGGTAGCTATGGGTATTGTGGGGCCTCTGAGTGTCCCAAGTTCCTCAGGGAAGAAGTATATCCTAGTGATAGTAGATTATGCTACTAGATACCCTGAGGCAGTGGTTCTGTCCTCTATCAAGGCAGAGAAGGTGGCAAATGCATTACTAGAGATTTTCAGCAGGGTAGATTTCCCAAGAGAAATACCGACTGATAGAGGTGCCAATTTCATGTCAGACCTGCTGGCTTGTCTGTGGGAGCACTGTGGGGTGAAGCACATAAAGACAACCTCCTACCACCCCAGACTAAACGTCTTGTGGAGAGGTTACACTCTATGCTAAAGACCATGCTATGGGCATTTGTAGACCAGCTTAAGAGGGAGTGGAACAAATATTTGCCCCACCTACTGTTTGCTTACAGAGAGGTGCCCAGGAATACACAGGTTTTTCATCCTTTGAGTTGCTGCATGCACATTGGGTGAGGGGGCCTTTAGATTTGTTTCATGATGAGTGGGAGGGTGAGTGTGAATCCCACAAGGAGTCTGTTGTGGCATATGTCCTAAGCCTCAAGGCAAAGCATAAGGAGCTCATGGGCTTGGCCCCTGAGAGTCTTGCAGCTCAGTGATGTTAACTACATGGTAGAACTGCTAGGCAGGAGGCAGGGGCACAAATTGTTCTATGTTAACATGATGACATCTTACCATGATAGAGAGGCCCTTGTGCTGAGTATTTGCAGTGGATTGGAGGAGGAGTCTGAGGGGGATCTGATGACTGATCTCCTCAGTGAGGCTCAAACTGACACCTCAGTGGAAGTGGTAGCAATGTCCCAGTGGCTATCCCCTACCCAGGTTTGAGAAATCCGGTAGTGTTGCAGGGGTTCAGGGACATGTTCACTGGGAAACCAGGGCGCACCCACCTGGTGCAGCACCATGTGGATACAGAACCCCAAAGACTTATTAAGCAGGCCTGTACAGGGTGCCTGAGTGAGTCAGACAGACTCTGAGGGAAGAGATACAGGAGATGTTGGAACTGGGAGAAATCCAGTAGTCCAGCAGTCACTGGGCCTCCTCAGTGGTGCTAGTGCTAAAAAAGGATGGCAGCACCAGGTTCTGTGTGGACTACAGGAAACTAAATAGTCACACAGAGTCAGATGCTTACCCCATGCCTAGGATAGATGAAACCCTAGAGCAGCTGGGTGGGGCTAAGTATCTGACCACTATTGATCTTACCAAGGGCTACTTGCAGGTGCCCTTGACTCCCAATGCTAGAGAGAGGTCAGCCTTTGTGACTTCTTTCAGCTTGTATGAGTTCAAAAAGATGCCCTTTGGGATAAAGAATGCCCCAGTGACATTCCAGAGACTGGTAGATCATATCCTAGCAGGAGCAGGAGATTATACCCTTGCTTATCTGGATGATATTGTCATCTACAGCCATTCCTGGCAAGAGCACCTTCAGCATGCCAAGGAGGAGCTGGGCAGACTGCAGAAGGCAGGGTTGACCAATAAGCCCAGTAAGTGTCAGGTAGCATGGCAGAGGTCTCCTACCTGGGACATAGAGTAGGGAGTGGTAAGATCAGGCCATAACCTGCCAAAGGGGAAGCCATTCAGGCTTGACCTGCCCTTATTACTAAAAAACAGGTGAGGGCATTCTTAGGGACAGTGGGTACTATTAAAAGTTTGTCCCCAATTATAGTACCATAGCTGCTCCCCTCACAGACCTGAAAAGGAAAAACAGGCCAGATAAGGTAGTGTGGGCCCCAGCATGTGAGCAGGCATTTCCAGAAGCTTAAAGAAGCAAAGCTTAAGGAGCTCATGGGCTTGGCCCCTGAGAGTCTTGCAGTTCAGTGATGTTAACTACATGGTAGAACTGCTAGGCAGGAGGCAGGGGCACAAATTGTTCTATGTTAACATGATGACATCTTACCATGATAGAGAGGCCCTTGTGCTGAGTATTTGCAGTGGATTGGAGGAGGAGTTTGAGGGGGATCTGATGACTGATCTCCTCAGTGAGGCTCAGACTGACACCTCAGTAGAAGGGGTAGCAATGTCCCAGTGGCTATCCCCTACCCAGGTTTGAGAAATCCGGTAGTGTTGCAGGGGTTCAGGGACATGTTCACTGGGAAACCAGGGCGCACCCACCTGGTGCAGCACCATGTGGATACAGAACCCCAAAGACTTATTAAGCAGGCCTGTACAGGGTGCCTGAGTGAGTCAGACAGACTCTGAGGGAAGAGATACAGGAGATGTTGGAACTGGGAGAAATCCAGTAGTCCAGCAGTCACTGGGCCTCCTCAGTGGTGCTAGTGCTAAAAAAGGATGGCAGCACCAGGTTCTGTGTGGACTACAGGAAACTAAATAGTCACACAGAGTCAGATGCTTACCCCATGCCTAGGATAGATGAAACCCTAGAGCAGCTGGGTGGGGCTAAGTATCTGACCACTATTGATCTTACCAAGGGCTACTTGCAGGTGCCCTTGACTCCCAATGCTAGAGAGAGGTCAGCCTTTGTGACTTCTTTCAGCTTGTATGAGTTCAAAAAGATGCCCTTTGGGATAAAGAATGCCCCAGTGACATTCCAGAGACTGGTAGATCATATCCTAGCAGGAGCAGGAGATTATACCCTTGCTTATCTGGATGATATTGTCATCTACAGCCATTCCTGGCAAGAGCACCTTCAGTATGCCAAGGAGGAGCTGGGCAGACTGCAGAAGGCAGGGTTGACCAATAAGCCCAGTAAGTGTCAGGTAGCATGGCAGAGGTCTCCTACCTGGGACATAGAGTAGGGAGTGGTAAGATCAGGCCAGAACCTGCCAAAGGGGAAGCCATTCAGGCTTGACCTGCCCTTGTTACTAAAAAACAGGTGAGGGCATTCTTAGGGACAGTGGGTACTATTAAAAGTTTGTCCCCAATTATAGTACCATAGCTGCTCCCCTCACAGACCTGAAAAGGAAAAACAGGCCAGATAAGGTAGTGTGGGCCCCAGCATGTGAGCAGGCATTTCCAGAAGCTTAAAGGAGTTTTGGGAGGACGCCCTGTGTTAGCCAGTCCAGATTACAGCAAATAATTTGTTTGCAGGAGGCTGCTTTAACCATGGGGTCTGGTCGGGTTTCCTCAGGGGGAGAAGAGCACCTACTGGTATATCTCAGCCATAGACTCCAACCCAGGAAGGAATGTTACACAGCTGTAGAAAAGGAATGCCTAACTATAGTATGGACACTGCAGAAACTTCAGCTTTATCTGTTTGGAAGGAAATTCACCATAGTTACAGACCGTAATCACTTAACATGGCTACATTGAGCCAGCCAGCAAAATGCCAAGTTATTAAGGTGGAGCTTAGGATTGCAGACATATGACATGAGAGTAGAACACTGTAGTGGGGTCAACAATGCCAATGCAGATGGCTCTCAAGACAGGGAATGGGGTAACATATTCCCAGATAGGCTTATATCTCTATAGCTACATTTCTTAAGGGTCATTTGAAAAACTAGCTTGAGTCTTCGAAGGGGGAGAAATGTGATGATATGGGCAAGTGCCAGCATAGCCAGCTGGAGTTTTGTAAAGAATGACATGTCCTTTGAATATCAAACTGATTTATACAAGTGAATTAGAATTGTATGTCATTTGTATATCTAACTGATTTTGTGCAGTTGCTTGTGGTGAAAATGTATTTGTGAGCTTTGCTTGTGTTGAAATGTATCAACAGTGCACCCTGCTGAAATTAAGAGAAATGTATATGTATTTTTGTAGCCGAATTAAATGTATATGTTTTAATGGAGGATACTGGCACAGCAGAGATTAACTTCAAGAAAAATAAGGGAAATGTGAATGAGCCATTAAGCCATTAAAAGGCACCCCACAGAGCTGAATAGGACTGGAGCCACTGGGTCTGGGGAAGAGCCTTTGTCCATTAGCTCAATGAAAAGAGGGGAGGCCCCAGGCACTGCCATAAACATTTGGATGTGTATTGTGGCTGTCTTTGCTAACTTGTTGTCTCAACTTCAAAGGGGAATACTGTGAGAACCTAGAGTCAGGTGGCCAGATGAGGTCATTCTGCCAGCCCTCTTGGAAATTATATTTTAGATATTACAAAGAGAAATCTCAGAGTACAGAGTATTCTGTTTGGAAAATCTGGCTAGGAAGACCCTCACCTACAGCATCTTTCCTTGCAGTAGTAAGCAACTTAACTAGGGAACAGTAAAAGTCTCTTAGAGTCATTCAGGAATATAGTGAAACTTAGCTTACAGAATGTTTTTTTTTATTTGTATGAGTCTGTCCATCAATGCTAATTTCTATTTCCTGTGATCTGAATGTATTTAAAAGTTTATTGTGGCTGGTCCTTGTAGAAAGTGTCTAACCTTGTAAAGTACTTATATTTCTTTGGTGACACTGTGTGGGCCCTCCAGAAGACCTAGCCATCTTGGTGAACTACTACCATTTTTATTAGTATTAATATTACACAGTATAATTGGACACCTTTGTTAAGAGCCTTATAGTACTTACTGGTGGCAGTGACTCTACCTTTTACCCTGGGCAGAAGGGGTCACACCAATTACATCTATGCCAGCCTTTCCCAGGTGTGTGTGTGTGTGTGTGTGTGTGTGTGTGTGTGTGTGTGTGTGTGTGTGTGTGTGTGTGTGTGTGTGTCTGTGTGTGTGTGTGTAAAAATCAAATCACTCAGTGTGTTTGTGGTCAGCTACTTGGGGCAGGGACACAAAGCACTAGGTTCCAAGGAGGGTGCTGGAGGACTTGGCTTGGATACTCCACTGAGGACCTAACCCTACAGCTGTACCAGTGGGGAGACTAATTGGGGATCTGGAGGGAGGCAGATATAAAGACATCCAGACCCCGGGCTGAGTGTATTCCCTGTGTGCTCTTAAGGGAAAGTGTACTTGATGCAGGGAGGTCTGCATCTGGAAATGAATGTATCCATTTATACTCCAAGTGCACGTCTCTCCAGTGTCAGTAGTGAGGATTCAGGCTCCTTGATTACTGTCCCAGTGTGGGGACAACACATATTTGTGCCCTTCACATATTGGTAGCAGTAGTGGGCATCACACAAACAATAAAACCACATTGTACATGCAAAAGGTTTGGATTTTCCACTAAAAAATCGATAATATGGATTTAAATAGGACATTAAAGAAAAACAGAAATATAGACAGGCAGACAGATTAATAGATAGATGCATAAACAGATACAATTACTGTATAATAGCTTCATAACAAGAAAACACTGTGGAGTAAATGAGTCTTAATGGACCTCTTAAAGAGCTCCAAAAGAGACTCAGATTTTAGTCACTACAGTATTGAATTCCACATGCAAAGGATACGACAAACAGAATAAATTATGCAAGCATGTTCCAGGTGATTGATACAAGACTAAAATTAAACATGGTGTTTAAAAAGTGTCCTGTAGTTAAAATTACATGTCAAATTCTAAATTTAACATTTAAGTGAATGAAACATATCAAAAATATTTGTAACAAGAATACTGTAAAATGTTATTTTAGCTTTTGCAACCCCTTGTGCCCCCTTGCACTTCTTATGTGGGAGCTCTAACACCTCCCCCCAACATGCATTCACACACACAGACTATATATACAAATTCTGAGGTTGCACTACGTAGAAGTAAAGGGTTTATTTGATGATTATTAGCCTTACCGTGAGATAGTGCAGCCTGCAATTGCAGATCTCACAATGAGAGAATACAAGGGGTTACAGTCCCACTTCTCACAGAAAAATATATTTCTTTTGAATTTTAAAATGTCAATATGCAAATTCATAATGAAACATAATTTGTTTCCCATAGTTATAAAGCTACATGCATCAATTTTATGTTTTTTCTTATTTATTTATTTTACATTTGTTAACCGGGATTGTCTGACTGAGCAAAAGACCTTTTTTAGCAGAGACCAGGGGAGAAAAGCTCCAAAATGAGGGTTGGAACAGACCAATTTGTCCAGGGACATCTTCGGGGGGGGGGGGGGGTTAGATAAATAGAGTAGGAGGAATGGGGAGGATAGGGTTAAATAGGAATTGATGAGGTTTGGAAGGAAGTGAGGTAGGGGTAGAGAGGGGCTTAAAGGATGTTAGGCAAGTGTAACTGAAGTAAGAGTCACATTTTGGGGTGAACTTGCTACCCGCCCTCCCTCCCCCTTTTTATTAGTGGGGATGTGGTTATGTGTAGCTTGGATAGGGCGGAGAAAGGAGCAGGCTTGGTCTCTTCCGTTCCCCTGCTGGTGTTGGATGGTCCATTCAATAAGTTGGGAAAGGAAAGTGAACAGTTACACTGCTTGATAAGTGCATAAGTAAGCGGAGGAAGCTGCTTATTTGGTTGATGGTATTAGGCATTAAATGGTAATGAAAGTGAGCGGTTATGCTGCTTGATAAGTACATAAGCAAGCGGAGGAAGCTGCTTATTGGTTGATGGTATTAGGCATTAAATGGTAAAGGAAGTGAGCAGGTATGCTGCTTCATAAGTAGGTGAGCAGAGGTATGGACGCTGCTTACTGATCAGGATGAGCAGGTTTACGCTGTCCTGTCCTATGATAATGTTACATGGATGCTATTTCACCTGTATCATGTTTGGTTGAAATGAATGAATATTGGTTAACATTTATGTTTATGGAAATCTAATAAAGGTCGTCAAATGTCATTTGTTGTGATGTGTTTCTTGAAGGGGACCGGGACAAACATAGTTACAAAAAATATAACCGTTACAACCACAGTTAACATTATAATCATTCATAATAAAACTTCTAGAACAGTTATTATATATATATATATATATATATATATATATATGTATATATATATATATATATATATATATATATATATATATATATATATATATATTTATAAAATATTCTATCATTAGAAGATGGATCCTGTCAGCTTAGGCTTGTCTTCCATTTTCTTCCACTGTCTTGATATTTTTCTAAGTGCCAACGTGAATAGTTCCCACGTGGAAGATTAGAACTTGTGCCTAATAAGGAAAGGTACAGATAAGGGGTCTGCATATTCTTAGTAAGCAAAACAATACAGAAATGATTAGTTTTAATTGTTCAGTGGTTGTAGTCTGATAGATAACAAAATGTTTGCTCAGACACTTTTACAGTATAAAAATGACTACAGTTGTTTTCAGTTACAGTTAATGTTACAGTTGTTTTACAGTTGTTGACAGAAGACAAGACTTGATTGCTTAGTCTCACACATATATGTGTTCTGTTACAATAAAGGAGGTCATTCTACTGCACTGAACTGTGTTGCATGAAGTTATTTTTGACCATAAGAGTTTGGTGTCATGAAGCTACAGATTCCAAACCATCTGTGAGTTGCTATAGCAGAAATCATCTTTGGGGCCCATTCTATTCAGGTTTCTGTCTGGTGCATTTCTGTTGTTTCATTTCACAGCGATATTTTTTCACCTTCGGCAAAGGCTGAAATCTCTACAGGTAAGCTGTTGATACATGATTTCTCAGTAATTTAGTGATTTTGGTATGAGTGGATGTTAAAGTTGTATGAGAGCAGGTTATATTACACATATTTCATGTGAGAGTGTGTTTAATCTCATATTCGTATGTGAGTGGGTAATTTTTTCCATTGTACTCGAATTACAATACTTGTGAGTGTGGAAGTATTAAAGGAGCCAGAGTCTGAGACTGCAGCTAGACATATGTTTAATAAATATGGACAAAACAGCTGTAATTATTCAGCAAAATGGCCTGAGCTCACTAAAAGTGATGGCACATTGCAGTTCACTGAGGGTGGAACTTTTGGTAAGGCTATTTTAGAAAATCTTAAAAAGAAACAAACAAAAAGGAAACAAAATACCAGCCTCTTGTTGGTCAGCTTTTAATGACTGGCGAGAAGAATCTAAAAATATGGAAAATGAATCTATAGTTAGAAGTTAGAAGTTTAATATATAATTCTGCTAGATTAAAATCACAGCTGCAAGCAGCTAATAGAACAGTTGATACATTACAGAAATGTGCAGTAGGTAATTCACATGCTACGGGGACTTTACCCATTAAAAATTAAAAAACTGAGCCTGATTTTCCTGATGATGACTGGCTCCTGATTCCTTCAGCTCCCCATCACCCCCTTACAACCATCCTGCTTGGTATGAAGCAGATAACCCTACCTTGCTGGGAGAGCAAGCAGCGGAACACCTCGAAGATAGTCTCTCTACTATTTCCCTGATACTGCCAAGTCACTTGTAGCACTTCAACCCACCTTAAAGGATCTGTTTATAACACTAGCGTCTGTCAAAGGTGATAGCAACACACTGTTTCAAATTCTGATCAAATGTTAATGAGAATATCAGACAAAAGCAAACAGATCTAGCCAAAACAGAAGCATGCCTCTGGGAAACAAACTAGAAAAAATGAGTACTAAAAGCACCTCCTCTAGCAAAGTAACCACCTTAAAGAGATTTAAAATGTTAATTACCCAATTCCCAATAATAATTAATGGAGAACTGTATAGGTGGAACACACTTCCCAAACAGAGCCCCAGGGATGTGTCAACTTCTGACTCGCCCTCTGATGATGATACCCCCTCCACCTACTTGCAAACTAATACTCAAATTCAACTTTTGAGAGAGCTACCTAACACTGCAGAGGCCTTGGATGGTGATGCTGAGCCCATTATAAGAGTGGTCCACCCATAGACTCTCTCCCTCCCTTTCAAACTCATTAGGCCAAATATGCTAAGATTTTCAAAGGACATGTAACTTGCAAAACCATACAATTGAAGGCTTGTGGGCAGTTTTGCAAGCTTCTTCTCCTCCAGATATTTTTAGGAAAATATAGTAAAGGTCAGCTGTAGGTGGTAATATTACAAAACATACAGATGAAGGATTTTTAATCATGAGAGACTACTTATGAAAGCAATAGCTATGGCATACCCTCCAGTGCTTAACTGGGCTTTCTTGGGACTGGTAGGTTATTTATTGTCAACAATGGATTTCAAACCAAGCTGAAGTAGTAAAACCTTTATTAGAATTATTGAAAAAGACACCCCTGAACCCTTACCTTGGCAAGAGCACTATGTGCAGGCTTTTGCTCAACTAAAAACTTTACTTTCAAATCCTACCACTCTTGGGCTACCTGATTACTCAAAGAGGCAGAGCAGTGGTGCATCAGTTAGCAATGTCACTTCACAACAAGAAGTTCTCTGGTACAATTTGCGGCTGGGGTGCTTTCTTTGCAGAGTCTGCATGTCCTCCCTGCTTTCATGTGGGTTTCCTCCCACATTCAAAAGACATGTACCTGGAATGTTTCTCACTAGGCCTCTGCTGAAAATGGGCTCTGTCCCAGTTGGACTTTCCCAGTAAGCAAATGTCAAATAAATAAAATAAATTATTTTTATTTTGTTGTGAAGTAATAAAGTAACATTAGGTTTATTAGCACAATGTAGAAATGATGGTTTTAGACTGGTTGCTTATTTCAGTACCAGTCTTGGCCTTGTAGCTGTAGTCCTCCCGCACAGCATTAGGGGAGTGGCCACAATGGCTCGCCTGAAGAAACAGCAGCTGCCCTGACTCTCAGGTACAAGGCTTTGGTGGCAGCTCAACATTCTGTAGAAGCAGGCTGTAGACTATCTCAGTACGAATTGTCTTTACTTAACAAATTTCTTTGCAGGTTATTAAATGTCTTCCTCTTAGCCCTGCTTCTTTAATTACTACAGCTGACAAAAGCGAGCCCCATGATTGTGTATTTTTGTTTAACCATGTGCTTCCTTTAGGTTAAGCCTAAAGGATGTGCCTATACCAAATCCTGAATTGCTTTTATTTGTCAATAGGTCCTGTCTTTGATGAAAAGGTGGCTTGTTATTAGCACTATTTTCTGTATGTACAGCAAATCGAGGATTACTGATTGGACAATTGAATAGAAACATGTCTTGTGAAACAGTTGGATTTGTAACCATTACTGAAGCATGCAAATTACCAAAAAACAATGCAGTAACAATTTTTACAGTCACATTATGCTTAAGGTGTAGTTCATGATTTTGGGACACTTTGGAGGCATAAGCAGGAATTCTTATTAAAAATTCTGTCTTAGTTAATGAATTATTAAATGCACTTCTGCTACCTAAGAAAATAGCCAAGGTTAAGTGTGCTACTCATAAGACTGATAATTCTTATATTTCAAAGGGAAATGCATTTGGCCGGACAAGCTTTATTGGCTTATCCTGTTCAGGCTTCATTCTTGCAGCAACTACAAGAAAACTAATACACCTGTTTCTTTACAGGAAGTGTTGTCCTTTCAAAATCAAGCTGGTGATGCTAAAAAGATAATGTGGATACGTGATGGCTGTAGCCACTCCCTGAACTCATTCTGGCACCCAACAGTAGTTAGTAGCCATATGTTTTTTTTCTATGGCACCATACAGATGACAGGTTAGTAGCCCCATGTTTTTTTTCTAGTCCAATTCGTCATCTCACTTGGAAAAAATGCATTAATAAGACACATTTTGACTGATTGGTATGCTCCTTACACTTCTGAAGTCATTCAGCATTTTGTAAACACTTGTACAGTATGTGTTGAGTATAAGGTATCAAAGAGTATTTCTGTTCCCACACAATCCTTGAAAAAGCCACATGGACCTTTTTCTTATGTACAGTGTCATTTTATCACGCCCCCACAACATTAATAATTCAAATATGTTTTGGCAATTATGGATGTTTTCTCTGGGTGGGTTAACATTTATCCTTGTGCCAGAAATGACATGACCATGGGCATCAACAAATTATTGCAAGAAATAATACCCAAATTTGGTGTATCTTGTTGTATTCAATCAGATAATGGAACTCATTTTAAAAGCCAGATCATACAACAAGTGTGTAAAATCACGAAAGTCAACATGCAATACCATTAGCCTCACAGACCCCAAGCTTCAGGGATTGCTGAAAACATAAACCAGACATTAAAAGCTAAAACTGCAAAATTGTATGAGGAGACTGACCGTAATTGGCCAGGGGCATTGCCTCTTGTTTTGATTAGTATTCACAGTGCAATTAGCACTTCTAGAAAATATTTTCCTAATAGAATTCTTATGGAAAGACCCATGGGAATGCCAGCTACACCATTTTTCAGTAATTTAGAATTACATGATGCCAAAGAGTCTATTTTTCTTTATTGCAAGTCTATCAGTTCTATTCTGCAGCATATTCATTAACAAATCATTGCAGTCCAACAGCAACTAAATACCACCTCCCACCATAATGTTGTCCCTGGAGACCAGGTGTTTATTAGATCATTTTCCAGACCAAAATGTAACAAACCCTTCCTGGTCCTCCTTACAATAGCTACTGCCATTTGATATGAAAGATTGACTTTCTGGATTTTTGCACGTTAAGAAGGCCCTCCTTAACAAATACCAATGAGACACTGACATCATTCCACCCACCCTTGATGACTGACCATTTTCATTCCGTGCCAGAAGAAAAATCAGGGAGATCAACATGGCCAGAAGTGAGGCTTAGCAACCCAGTAACATCATGTACAATGGACAATGAGTGGGAATCTGCCCAGGAATCAGGAGATGAGTCAATCAACCAAGTGCCACTCATAGGACTTTCATAGGCAAAAACTCAGCATGGGCTTTTTTCAGAAATCAACAATATATAAACTTTAGAAAGAAAATGAATCACCCCTGTTTTTAAAATTTTGAGAATCCTCTCCAACCTGACCTGCTCAATATTCACATGGATTTATCACTAGAATAATTGTATTGGTATTCAGCATTCTTCAATTACATTTTCTTCATTCATCTGAAGCTATTGGAACTGTAAGTACTGAACATTTTTTTATCAGAGATATATGTTTGGTTAAAATTGAACAGATATTACCAGATTGGAATCCGAAGCTTAATACTTTTTCTGCCACATTGTATACTTATGCCAAGACAATGAATGCCAGAAACAGCAGGGTGTGTGCACATATATTGACAGCACATGATGGGGATATTCAGTTGTTTCTGATACCAGTAACAGAGACAAAAGTAGAAATAACAGTTGGGACAATTTTGGTAACCAAAAGCAAAAAGAGCAGACATAGTTCTTGGCTTAATGTTACCCCCTTTAGGACTGGTTCCACTCCAATTATCAATGATTGTAAAGGGACATACTTGTTACATTAAAAATGGAATACTTCCTGTTGTGCGAAGTGACTGTAATATCATCCAGTGAGTGTATAATAAGGGCTGCAGGACAGCACATGACCATGCTGTGTGAGTAAGCTTACCCTGGTTACCTGCAGACTTGGGATGTTGTTACATTTGTCAAGTTATCCCAGCTGTTCGACATACAGAGACTTTCCCCGGGGGAAAATTCACAATACTCATCAGAAGAAAGAAACAAAGGATATTAAGAATCCAGTTGGGAGGATATATGTCTCTTGGAATTACCATCACAGTTTAGAATGGACTGCATTCAAAGGGCTTTTACATATGGACTTGGGTGATGATATGTCTGAGATGCATATGTTGTCTGCCTATGGGGCAGTAACGTAAATTTAGGAACTGATACATTTGTCCAAATTATTAGAGATATTGAGTAATGCAACTTTTGAATCAGTAAACCAAATTATTACTGAAATGACTGCCATGCATAGTGTAGTGCTACAGAATAATATGGCACTGGACCCTCACATCTAATGGGTGTACATGTGCACTCATCCAAAGGAGTGCTGTTCATTTATACCAGATAATGGGCATGCCATTCATAGTCATTTAGAAATTATGCAAAAATTTACAGAGTTGTCACATGCTAAAGAAGTTGACAGCTCTGAATTGGTATGGTTGACAAATTTGTTTTCTGGATGGGGAGAAGTCATTTAAAATTCTTCATCGTACCTCTCAAACTCTTAGCACAAAAATCTTGACAAATCTTGACAGAATGGGGGGACAATGGATCAAAAATAGGAACAGATTTTACATATTGCTCTTATAAAGTTGGACCGCTGCAAGCATAATAGTATTTGTCTTAATATCCATTTTTGTGAAGGATATGAAGTCTGAAACACAAATGTATATCATTATTTAGTGACTTCAATCCTCAGATCATCAGTGATTTGCCAGAAAATCACAGATTGATTTATGAGGAACAGACCAAAAATGCAAGGCAAAAATCTGGACATTCTGCAAAAATCTGGATAATTGAGAGGTATGTCATGCTTATTACAATTATAATTACTCTTTTATGCAATATTTTATTTATGTGTAAATTGTTGATTGTAAATAGTTTTGCACCTAGAATAAATATATATTTTAAAAATGTGCATAATAAAAATAGAAATGAAAAAGTGCCATTGACCGCAGTTAAAAAAATATTGATGAAAATGATGATAATGAAGAAAGTGTATTAAAGAGTTTTGGACAATTATATGACAACATATTTAAAAGAGAAACTGAAATTGAAAGATATTCAGACTATCTGTTTAATCCATTTAAACAGAGACGTGTGTTTAATGCTCATAAAACCATTTTTACTAAGCAGAAGGAAACTGCATGTAAAGAATCTCTCATTGCATGTGAAGACATGTCTACCCATTTGGAAACCTGCTGTTATTGTCCAGTCATTAAAGAATACTTGACTTGAGTGATACCTCACAGCATCAACTTGGGAAGTGAGAAGGGAAGAGTGCAAGAATGGAGAAATGCTGTGTTTCATATACTAACTTTTACTTTAGAAGCAGAATTTACCAACTGCCTGTGTCCATCAGAGACATAGACCACAGACCAGGGATGAATTTCTGATTATCCATCCATTGGTCCAAGTTCAGCTTAAATAGGGATAGTGAGGAACCCTGCTTCAGATAGATAGGAACCTGTTCCATAGAATGGGAATTCTTTGAGAAACATATCTGTCTGTCCAGTATGTCCTATTTAAGACAAAAGCAACATTTAGGTCTTTTAATCTAGTAGTTTTGATGTTGTTTGGTTTGTTTTGCGAATGTGCAATGTGTTCATTAAAACAGGCAAAGATCACCTCTCCAAAGTCTATATGATACACAGTAAAGAGACAGGGCTTTGAGGTGATCAGTGTAGGGCATTTTGTTAATCCCTGTATTTTTTAAGGAACTTTTGTGGACATTCCAGTTGCTGCATGTGTCTGGTCAGGTACATATGAAAGGGGACATTATAATCTATGATGGGTCTGATGAGGGCTGAGTACAGTGGTATAATTACCTGTCTGGACCTAGATGCCAAGTCCTAGCTTAAATGTTGAGCAACATAGAAGGATTTTTTACTGCCCTGGACATATGTTGGTCAAAGGCTAAGTTACTATCTACATCAGTTTCCAGATGTCTGACTACTGAATCAACTTTGAGGGGTGTTTTATTGATAATGTAGCTACCTGGGGCAGTCAACTTCACAAAAGGTACTACAATGCATTTCTTTTATTGAATTTTAAGCCATAGTTTTGGCACCAAGCATTTGTCTGTGTTAGACCTTCCTATAGGGTGTTCTCATCTTGGGAGGATTCAATGACTGCCCCCAATTAGCAATCATCTTTGAACTTGATTAGCCAGAGGCCTTTGACATTGACTTTGACATCCAAAAATTAGATGCCAAAGAGGAGTTGACCTAGCACAAAGCCCTGGGGGACTCACTGATGACCGGACTGTTTGTAGAGATGGCCTCATTAATTCTAGCCTCCTGGGTCCTTTCAGTGAGCCAGCTAGCTACCCAGCTTGCTATAAATAGGTTTATTCTTACTCCTTTAGGTTTGTTGACAATGCCTTAGTGACATATTGTATCAAATACTTTAGCCAGATCTAGGTAGATAGTATGCACCATTTTCCCCTTGTCCATTGCCTTAGTGGCCACTTCAAAGAAGTCCACCAGATTCATTAAGCATGACCTTCCTTTGGCAAAGCCAAACTGGGATGGATCCAGTGTCTGGAAGTCTCCTATGTCCTTGTTGATAAATTCCATGATAATTCTTTCCATGGCTTTGCAAATAAGACTAGTCAAACTAATGGGTCTGTTGTTTCCAGGATCTGTTGAAGGCCCTCCCTTATGAAGGAACCTGACCATTGCAGTCCTCCATTCTATGACACAAAGCCCGTTTTAAAACTATAGTTAAATAATGACTTGAACAGTCCTGATAAGTCATATTTTAGACTGTTCAGGAAGCATCCTGAGATGTTATCAGGCACCATCAGTCCAGTTATAGTTGTATGGGTTATGTTTCAGGGTATTTCTTGGGGAGAGGCTGTGGGCGAGAGGGAAGAAAAGTTGGAAATTAATTTGTCCATTAACAGATTTGCTATATTGCCAGGTTCGATAAATTTGGCACCATTAACCACCAGTTCAGCACATTGCTGTGTGCTGCCCTTGAGGTTGTTACCATAGTTGAAGAAGGCCTTATGGTTATCCTTCACCAGGGAGACTATCTTAACCTCAAAGATGGCTTTGCTTGACCTAGTTAGACCTCTTAGTGGCCTATTTTGATGAGAGAGTTTTTATCTTTATGTAAATTACCCTTCCTGATTTTTGCTGTAATTCTTTTCCTTTTGCTGTATAGCCTGTTTAATTTGGGATTTCACCAGGGCTGTTTGTCCTGGGGCTAGTCTTAGGCTTACTTCTGGTAGATACAGCAGCCTCTATGCAGCATTGGCATGGTTGTACAGAGTTTCTGAGTGCAATTAAGCATAGGCTGCTGTCTTCTCTAGATTTGGAGGGGTACTGAATTTTGACAAACCATCCCTTAATAAAAGGTAATTTGCCTTTGAGTATGTCCTAACTGTTATTAATTTAATGGGATTTTAGAGCTGATTTTTATTTTGAAGGAGACAGCTTTATGGTCAGACTAGGGAGGACAAGACATTGGTGAGTGCAACATTCACCCATATTTCTAAGCATCTATGTACTGCTGCTTTACTTTTGGGTTCTTTTTAGCTGGTACTGCATTACTGATGGTCATCCCTTACCTTTCACCAGTCTTGTACAACAAAATTTTATGTCCTTCAGATTTTTTGATTCACATTTTTTGGACTTGGCTAACTATCATTGTTGCTCTGTTTATCATTTGCAGTATCTGTCAGTGTCAGTGAGGTCTAGCTTATCTTTACTATTGTTACTTCAAAGCTAACATCACTATTCTAATCTACTGGGTTATTGCTAGTTTGGATAGAGTAACCTCATTTGCAACATTGCAGATAATCCTCTAACTTCATATAACAGGTTCATAAGGGTATTAAATACCCCCTGTTTCTGTTTTTTTCTTATGTTTCATAACACTATGTGCAGCATATTATACACAGGTCATGATACAGTGAGTTACACGATAATTAAGGATTATATAAGGGACATATGTTACATCTCTTAATTACTGCACTACACTGTCTGAATAAACTCTTTTGCTCATGACTGAAAATGTTCCTCTAGCCATACACTATCCTGTCCTAAATAAATAAAATATAATGCATGAATTATAGGCAATGCAGACATAGTCAAGCCATATTGGCTAGGGAGAATATAATGACTCCTGTGCTCAGTGAGTATAGATTCAGACAGAAAAAGACAGGATTTAGAGGTGGCAATGCCTTGTGGAATGGGATAAAATGCAGTGTGCTAGAACAGAATGATGAGGAAAAGGAGGAAGGATGCAGTGTGCTAGAACATAATGATGAGGAAAAGGAGGACGGATGGAGTGTGCTAGAACAGAATGATGAGGAAAAGGAGGAATGATGCAGTGTGCTAGAACAGAATGATGAGGAAAAGGAGGAAGGATGCAGTGTGCTAGAACAGAATGATGAGGAAAAGGAGGAAGGATGCAGTGTGCTAGAACATAATGATGAGGAAAAGGAGGAAGGACGGAGTGTGCTAGAACAGAATGATGAGGAAAAGGAGGAAGGATGCAGTGTGCTAGAACAGAATGATGAGGAAAAGGAGGAAGGATGCAGTGTGCTAGAACAGAATGATGAGGAAAAGGAGGAAGGATGGCATTTGATGGGGGTTCTTTCTTAGTTGGGGAAAGCAGGGTGTCAGTGGTATATGGCTTCAGTACAAAGACCTCTTCATGTAACAGCAGCTGTAATGATACAATTTCAGGTGGTCAGTAAGATGGGAAAAGAGGAGAAAGAGAATAATTATTATAAACACCTTTAATCTTTCTCCAAAGAGTTGTGACATGACCACATTTAAAGCAAAGATTGAAAAATAACTAATAAAGGTCCTGGTGAAAGTGTAGAAGCCAGTCTCAAGCAGACAGAGATGACATCAGTAAAGAAAGAGAACCTCCTTCGCACACTCCACACCACTGCAGATGGGTGACATGGGTAGATGTGGCAGAACCACTGGCTGATGGGAATAACATCATGAAATGGTTCATGACACCTGGAGTGCAGCTGGGAAGTATAATAAGAAGAGAGTCTTGGATTACATATCATAGACTTCAGATGGTTTAAAAGAAGTAGAAGGAAGAGTTTTTAAAATTCCTCTCCTTATCATTTCTACATTAATTGTATTCAAATAAGTTGTTTCTTTTGATGAAATAATTACATCTCCTGTAATACTGCATTGGGTAGCTAATGTTTTATTTTATTCTGAAATTAAGTTTCTTATATTAACCTACATTATATTAACTAGTCTGGCAGATACCACAGGGTTTTAAGGCCATGAGCTATTAACAAGATGCTTCCTATAGTCCAGGGTTTGATTCCCTCAGCCTTCATTTGCCAAACTGTGTGATTCTGAACAAGTATCTTAACCACACAATACTGCCAGACTGCATCTGAAAAAAAAAACTCCATGAGAATCTGTGCTTGACCCCTCTTAACAAATAAATAGAAATGTATTGAAAGAAAATGCTATGAGCAGGTAGGACAAGCCATGTGAACATATTTAATTGTTGTTACCTCTCATCTTTCAGAATCACAAACTCTTAACCTTGATTAGAACATTTATTTTAAAGTAACACAATGTTTCTAATCAAACTTATGTGAGGAGCAGCAAAGATAATGGTTTATTAATAACAAGAGATTGAGTTCTACTTATTTTTCTAAATGATTTTCTGTAATACACTTTCCAATCTGAATTTTCAAATTCAGTGTTCTTGTGAATGACGAAGCCCCCCCCCCCCCCCATAATCACAATGCAGTAACTGTGACTTTTCTGTACCCACACTAATTTAATTATCACCTCTGGGTTTATTGTAACTTAGGGGTAAGGAGAAATTTATCCTTGCAGTGACCCTCTATTGATGAATGCAGCTTTCATTATTTGGTCAAAAGCTGCAATCTGAAAACTTTCTTTAAAAAATCAACAAGTAAGGGAAACTTCCTTTACCATACTGATGTAAAAAAAAACTCTTTTTTAATGTAGAAATCATGTGGACATCAAAAGCAGGTATGCAAAACAAAGCCACACGCGCGCACACACACACACACACACACACACACACATTGTTTGTATTTATTATTGACAGGAAAACGGGCAGAAAAGAATTCCTTAGTTTATTCTGGATAAGGAGGAAGAACAGAATAGAACAGAATATGCAACTGAGGGATTTGAATATGTGTAATGGGTAACTGAGGGATCCAGTCAGGTATCCAAAAGAAGAAACAGAGAGATTCAGATATTCAGGATGAAAAATTATGGGAATTAGATGGAGACCTACATGGTAGTATAACACCACTGTTGTTGTAATCACATAGCTCAGATCAAAGATAGGACGAAAAGGTAATAATTGATTAAGTACGCAGCTGTTTTCTTCCTCTTATCAGGTACGCCTATCACCTGCTGGTTGTGCTGACCCTAGCCCCTGCACAGTCGCACATACTTCTTTATGCTACATGCTTCTGAAGTGTATCACATGTCCTTGATTAGATATAATGTGCTTTTCAGGCAATGCATCCAGACGTTTAAACCTTTTGCATAAGAAGGACTGGTCACTACTGTAATTTATGCACATTACTTTTATTAGTGAAATTCTTATACCAAGTAATGATGAAGAGAAGAACTATTTCAAATAACCTACCCTCTAGAATTCTGAGGATAGGGACTGAGAAAAGCAATCATAGTACTAAGCAACTGGTTACATCTCTTCCAGCTATTGGACTGAATTTCATTGACATGGGTGTAGTTCTTCATTAATTTGCTCTTCTTTTGATACAGAATAAAAATAATTCAAAAGAGGAACAGTATGATATACAACGAAGATAGCAGCTGCTTATAGATTCCCAGGAAATTATACAAGACAAAATGTTGTCATGTAAATAGCAAATCAGGTTTTAAACACAGATGACAATGGCCTGCCTTTACTTTAATCAGATGCTTGTTCCTTTCATAAAATAAACTGAAATAAAATAGATTTTCCTCAAGTCTAGTAATTGTAGTCACAGTGAAGCATTAAGGGAAGAGCAGTCAGAACAACATCACATTATTATAGGCTTTAAAGGTCAATTATAGGTCATCTGTCAGCAAGTGATAACTGAGAAAAAGGGCAAATTCTCAAAGCTTTGTTCATAAGGATAGTCTTATCTTCCCAGCTTCACCCTGAATAAACTTTGTGTTTTTGCAAACTGAATCATATACTTGGTAACCCTAATCAAGAAAAGATTTTATTATTATCCAAGTGATGAGCTAAATAGTGAAAAAATGTACTCTACAGCTGGTAAATGTCTAGAATCCATACTACATCATGAGAAAATCGTGTTTATTGCACAGGGCACATTATCCATCCAAACCATGTCCACATTCTTCAGCCATCCACAAATATTAATAGCCACATATTAGACAGTCCCATAATACCAGTAATTTTGATAGCCACACATTAGACATTCCCATAATAGCAGTAATGTTGATAGCCACACATTAGACATTCCCATAATAACAGTAACGTTGATAGTCACACATTAGACATTCCCGTAATAGCAGTAATGTTGATACCCACACATTAGACATTCGTATAATAGCAGTAATGTTGATACCCACACATTAGACATTCCCATAATAGCAGTAATGTTGATAGGCACACATTAGACATTCCCGTAATAGCAGTAATGTTGATAGCCACACATTAGACATTCCCATAATAGCAGTAATGTTGATAGCCACACATTAGACATTCCCATAATAGCAGTAATGTTGATAGCCACACATTAGACATTCCCATAATGGCAGTAATGTTGATAGCCACACATTAGACATTCCCATAATAGCAGTAATGTTGATAGCCACACATTAGACATTTGCGATTTTATTATTGTCCAAGTGATGAGCTAAATAGTGAAAAAATGTACTCTACAGCTGTTAAATGTCTAGAATCCATACTATATCATGATAAAATCGTGTTTATTGCACAAGGCACATTATCCATCCAAACCAGGTCCACATTCTTCAGCCATCCACAAATGTTAATAGCCACACATTAGACATTCCCGTAATAGCAGTAATGTTGATAGCCACACATTAGACATTCCCATAATAGCAGTAATGTTGATAGCCACACATTAGACATTCCCATAATAGCAGTAATGTTGATAGGCACACATTAGACATTCCAGTAATAGCAGTAATGTTGATAGGCACAGATTAGACATTCCCATAATAGCAGTAATGTTGATAGGCACACATTAGACATTCCCATAATAGCAGTAATGTTGATAGGCACACATTAGACATTCCCATAATAGCAGTAATGTTGATAGGCACACATTAGACATTCCTGTAATAGCAGTAATGTTGATAGCCACACATTAGACCTTCCCATGATAGCAGTAATGTTGATAGCCACACATTAGACATTTGTGTAATAGCAGTAATGTTGATAGCCACACATTAGACATTCCCATAATAGCAGTAATGTTGATAGGCACATATTAGACATTCCCATCATAGCAGTAATGTTGATAGCCACACATTAGACATTCCCATAATAGCAATAATGCTGATAGCTACACATTAGACATTCCCGTAATAGCAGTAATGTTTATAGCCACACATTAGACATTCCCATAATAGCAGTAATGTTGATAGGCACACATTAGACATTTCCATAATAGCAGTAATGTTGATAAACACACATTAGACATTCCCATAATAGCAGTAATGTTGATAGGCACACATTAGACATTCCCGTAATAGCAGTAATGTTGATAGCCACACATTAGACCTTCCCATAATAGCAGTAATGTTGATAGCCACACATTAGACATTCACGTAATAGCAGTAATGTTGATAGCCACACATTAGACAGTCCCATAATAGCAGTAATGTTGATAGCCACACATTAGACATTCCCGTAACAGCAGTAATGTTGATATCCACATATTAGACATTCCCGTAATAGCAGTAATGTTGATAGCCACACATTAGACATTCCCGTAATAGCAGTAATGTTGATAGCCACACATTAGACATTCCAGTAATAGCAGTAATGTTGATCGCCACACATTAGACATTCCCATAATAGCAGTAATGCTGATAGCCACACATTAGACATTCTCATAAAAGCAGTAATGTTGATAGCCACACATTAGACATTCCCATAATAGCAGTAATGCTGATAGCCACACATTAGACATTCCCGTAATAGCAGTAATGTTGATAGCCACACATTAGACATGCCCATAATAGTAGTAATGTTGATAGCCACACATTAGACATTCCCATAATAGTAGTAATGTTGATAGGCATACATTAGACATTACCGTAATAGCAGTAATATTGATAGCCACACATTAGACCTTCCCATAATAGCAGTAATGTTGATAGCCACACATTAGACATTCCCGTAATAGCAGTAATGTTGATAGCCACACATTAGTCATTCCCATAATAGCAGTAATGTTGATAGCCACACATTAGACATTCCCATAATAGCAGTAATGTTGATAGCCACACATTAGACATTCCCGTAACAGCAGTAATGTTGATACCCACATATTAGACATTCCCGTAATAGCAGTAATGTTGATAGCCACACATTAGACATTCCCGTAATAGCAGTAATGTTGATACCCACACATTAGACATTCGTATAATAGCAGTAATGTTGATAGCCACACATTAGACATTCCCGTAATAGCAGTAATGTTGATAGCCACACATTAGACATTCCCGTAATAGCAGTAATGTTGATAGCTCACATTAGACATTCCCATAATAGCAGTAATATTGATAGCCACACATTAGACATTCCCGTAATAGCAGTAATGCTGATAGCCACACATTAGACATTCCCATAAAAGCAGTAATGTTGATAGGCACACATTAGACATTCCCATAATAGCAGTAATGTTGATAGCCACACATTAGACATTCCCATAATAGCAGTAATGTTGATAGCCACACATTAGACATTCCTGAAATAGCAGTAATATTGATAGCCACACATTAGACATTCCCGTAATAGCAGTAATGTTGATAGTCACACGTTAGACATTCCCATAATAGCAGTAATGTTGATAGCCACACATTAGACATTCCCATAATAGCAGTGAAAAAATGAGTTGAATAATGACATTAACTGAAGAAGGCAGTGTTAACGTGCTGAAACTGGCCTTTTGTCTATGTTTGGTCTTTAGAGGCTTCTTTTTCCTTGTCTCTGTATTTGCTGTAAGATTTGATTTTGGACTGATTCTGAGTGGTGGTTGTTCTGTTTTTTTTTGGTGGTTGGTATTTTGACTTACCCAACATACCCTCATTTGTGTGGATATTTTCATGCAATTTTAGATGAATAATAAAGTTTCCAGAACCCTGTAGAAGCATAATTTAATTTGTAAGACACTTCTCATATCCTTACTCACTATAATATTCCTAACAGCTAAATATATTGTATCATTAGTATTCTTAGACATCCATCAAAAGAACTTGTACAATTGGCTGCAGACAGCTTCACCACATCCTTGTAATCCATGGAAGGCTGTGCAAGTCCTTTTTTCTGCAAGGTCATTGCATTCATTTCCTCACTGTACTGTGACCTCATAGTTTGTTATTTCAGGTAGGGGTACCATGGTCTTCACTGGCACCAGGGTATGGAAGAAAAATACTTTCCACTGTTTTCCGTTTTTGTAAGCTATCTTTTGCATGTTTGGTCACAGACAAGCAGGCTGAGATGAAACTGTCTGCAACCAAGCATACTGTATCCCTACAAGGATTGTCAGACAGGATTTTCTCTTATGAAGCCATGCTAATTATTATATCACAACTTAACTTGATACTTACATGCTTATGGTTTATTTAATATGACCCATTCAAACACTTTAAAACCTAAACTAATCAGTTTTTAAAGATATGAAGTTGAAAACTATAATTTCAGTCTTACTTTATGAACATGCACAATCTCTAATTTAACCCCTGAGTTCAAGAACAAAGCCGCATTATAAAGTGTTGTTTTATAGGTCACAAACTGAATTCTTAACTTTTATAAGGAAAACTTCTGGCACCATGTCAGGACACAGATCAATAAAACGTGGTTTTAGTTCTGTCCATCACCTTAATAACACCAGATCCTTATATTTCTGGGCAAGAACCGTTAAAAACAGTTTCTAGATTAAACAATTTAATATATAACAAAAAAAGCAAGAGCCGTGTAACTGTCAAGTATTATCTCTAAGAAAACACAGACTGTTCAAAATAAAGATAGGTGGCAAGTGACCCACAAAGAGACAGCAGAAAGTTGATCTGGAGGAACTACTTCAGCGATATGAAGATAACAAAAACTGTAAAGATGTGTTTATGCTCAGAAATAAAAATAATCTTTAAAACAATGGGGATGACTGTAATCATTAAGATAATATTTATTTACACAAACACACACACACTCACTCTCACACACACACACACACACACACACACACACACACACACACACACACACACACACACACACCAAAGACCAGTTGTTGTAACTTCAAGATTGGAATGTTCCATTATAGCCTATGGAATTAGTTCAGACCACTCACTATTAACCTTACAAGGAAGCTGCACTAATCAAAGTTGCAGCACAAGCCTGTTGAATATTCTTAAGAAGTCCGACAGCTCCGTTGCTTCCTGTTTTATTTGCAAAATTAAATTCAAGTATTGGTGGTTCAATGAATTAAAATCTAACTACCTACAACTTCCCTGTGTCTAAACTCATTGTAGTTAAACAAAAAAGATTAACAACTAATCACTGTCACACTGCTGTCTCAGTAAAGAGTAATATGACACATCAAATGAACCAGAAAACTTACAAGTACAGTATTTTTTACTGTAAAATGAGGAAAAGTCACTCATACATTCACTGACTCATTTAATTCCTACATTATTTACACACAACACAAACACTGGTCTGAAAATTGGGTGAATTATTTTAAACAAAACTATGCCCCAAGCAATGAAAACAGTGGGATTAATAAGACTAATGGTGATGAAGATCATTCCTTTGTATCAGTTGATAGAGAAGATATTAATGAATTAGATGTTGAAGATTCTTCAGATCTGGTCAGAAAATATATCCTTGTAATTTGAAGATTCAGTTATTACACGAACAGATACTTACATTTGTAGAGATGATAATAAGCATCAAATAATGTTATGCTTGCCAGGAACAAAAACAGAGAATGTGAAGCAGGCCTTAGAATGCCTTAATGTTAGGAAGTATGGATTTGTTGTTATTCATGTCGGTACAAATGATCTCATCCGCAAGGACTCTCTGACTGTTAATAGGGAACTTACAGCATACCTTGTACAGGTGTTAGGACATATTTTCACAAATCACATATTGAAAGGAGAGTCATAGTACTGTGAATGAAAAAAAATTGGGAGGGGGGGGTAAATAACTACATGAAAAAAATGTCCTGTTTAACAAAATGGAAATGTGTTGAGCAACCAAGCCTAATTTTGGGAACACTTGTTCAGACAGGTTGGCATGCACTTGTTAAGATCAGGGAAGAGAATTTTTGCAGCAGATATTTTGCAATATTTGACAAACACATGGCAGTATTTTTGCCAGGTCAACAATTTAACAGTTCACAGATAGCAACATTTGATGCATCTCTGATGGTTGTTAATGCTAGGAGTTTTTTATTGGAAAGTTTGCTATGTTTCCACAAGATTGATGTTGTTATTGTTGTGAATCATAGTTAAAAAATAGTGAGTGGAAACCAATTCTGTCAACGTATAAATGTTTTTACTGTAACAGACATTCTAACAAAAAATCAGGTGGAGCTGTTATGATAGGGATTATGAGACTCGTGATTATAACATGTTCAGTGATAACACCAATACTATAGATTGTGTAACTGACAATAAAAACAACCCTGGAACATATAACAATTGTTGGAGTGTATAGACCGTCAAAGTCAAGTACTGATGAGCTAGAAGAATTCAGACATTTCTTGCATGAAACACAAGAGTGAAGAATAATAGTGGCTGGAGACTTAAAGGAAAACAACGGGATATCAAATCAAATATCTCTACCTGATGTCTCTCTAAAATCCTGTTATGTGATACAGCCTCAAAAAAACATAACCACAGCTTTAAAAAAAAATTCACTATTCTCTTTTACTGCTTAGGCTTCATACTTTTCCGTACTGTTTGACTTTCAGTTTTAAAACCAAGATGAAAACTGTCTAGTCGTCTCTTAAATAATGATGTCACATCTGCCATAGCTCTTGCTGTAGATCCTGGGAGGTTTCCTCCCCCAAAGTGGCGTAAACACTGCCTTATTTGCATGCTGTACAGAATCCCTGTGATCCTCCCACATTGTGATGTCAATACTGCCTTTCCCAGCCCACTGTTAACCTAATAAATGGACTAGGTGCTGTGTGGAACTCCTTTTCTGTGTTAGCAAATCTGGTCGACTCTATTCATGTGAAGCACTTCTTCACCAGCGTTTTGCTACTTCATAAGTAAGGTAAGTCTTATTACTTATTACTTCTTAATAGTGTATCCTAAATGTAATCTGTCCCTGTTTCTATGCCTCCCTAGCCCTTATATTGTGTCCTCCCAAGTTTTTAATTGCACATTAGTGGCGTTAATCTTTTTCTGTTTGTAAGGGTGCCACGTGCTTCCCTTTCGCAGCTGCATTTTTAGCTTAGCCTACTTATTTTCGTTTTGATCCAGGGTTTATATTTCCCTGGTTATGTTTAATGCTGGCGTCTTTTGTATTCTTGAGTCGGCCTGTGTTTCTGTGCTTGCTGCCTTTGGGTTTCCTTCTGAAGTAAGTGTATTGCTGCTTGTAGTAATTGTATTACTGTCTAGTGTTTTTAGTTGCTTGCTGGTGTTTTTTAAAAACTATGCTGTATTTGTAGCTATATTTGGTTTTCTTTAGTTGATGTCTTGTGCTTCGCGATTGTGGTTGCTGGTGTGTTTTTTTTAAAAACCTTGCTGTATTTGTAGCTGTATTTGGTTTTCTTTAGTTTGTTAATGCCTCGTACTTCGTGATTGCATGCTGCAGATGTTTTGTAATGTTTTTAGCTGTTTGTTTCTGTTGTTGAGCTTTGCGTTTCAGTCTTGTCATGTTTTTTATTTATTTTTTTTTAATATTAGTAATCCGTTTTATTGGTTATGCTGCTGGGCTTGCTCCATTTTATTTGTTATGCTACTGTGCTTGCTCCGTTTTAGTGTGTGTGCCATCAAACCTGCTACCTGCTTGAAACTTTGCCACAGCTGAATAATACCTTTTTTTTTCCCCGTTAGCTGGGTAATGAAATTATTCTAATGTGGACGCTGGAGCCATTAGGCATAAAACATATTTACTGAGTAATTTTGCAGCCTGTAAACATACTTATGAATAGTCAGCAAGAGAGTGGTAGTAGTCCAGGGGTGGTTTCTGCAGCTATACTTGTTTCATGCAACTAACCTAAGTGCATTTCTGGGTTCCCATGTAAGATTATTATAGCAGGTAAATATACAGTGATGTAGGCAATATAGAGGTTCAACATTTTGTCCATCAGTATGTGTCCATAGTTTAGAAGTAGCCTCAGACACTTCACAATGCTCAGTTACACATAGAGCGCAGGTTCTTGTAAGATTAATGTCACGGTTGCTATCATATTCATTGAGCCTGCGTGTTGTTTTGTTTTTAAATTAATGAAAAACGTAAGGGAAATAAGAGCGAAATAGAAGATAGATGGGAAAGGAAATGAGGAATTTTGCTGCTTGTACAAGCACAGCAGCTTAGTCATTGTAAAGCTGCTAAGCAGCATGCCTTGAGTGAGAGTTGCTGCCAATTCCTATTGAAATAATGGAATCAGCATGGCATATATTTTTTTGACTTTGTTATAAAGTTTGGTAGACAAAATACTATTTCTTTAGTCTGCAAAGTGATATTCTGCCTGTTAATATAACATTTTGTGAGTGAGTATAGCACACAAGCCACTGAGAAGCAAAGTCTAATAAAATCTCTAAGGCTGGTAAGCTTTTCTGATCTCAGTTTTCTGGTAGTGAAGTACATGCCTTGCAACCATTTTTTTGTGGCCAGGGATAGCACTATCATGGTAGGGGCTCTGAGTGAGAAGAAATAAAATAGGAGGAGGAACTTGCTAAAAAATACATGTAACATATGTAGTGCCTTCAGCTGGAGGCCTTCTAATGTCCATAGGATACAGCAAGGGGCAAGTGTGTGTGTGTGTGTTTGTGTGTGTGTGTGTGTGTGTGTGTGTGTGTGTGTGTGTGTGTGTGTGTGTGTGTGTGTGTGTGTGTGTGTGTGTGTGTGTGTGACCTAAAGGCAAGGGGACAAGTGTGTGTGTGACCGCAAGCAAGGGGGCAATTGTGTGTGTGACACCGCAAGCAAGGGGGCAATTGTGTGTTTGACCGCAAGCAAGGGGGCAATTATGTGTGTGTGTTTGACCGCAAGCAAGGGGGCAATTGTGTGTGTGTGTGAGACTGAAAGCAAGGGGGCAATTGTGTGTGTGTGAGACTGCAAGCAAGGGGCAATTGTGTGTGTGTGTGTGTGTGTGTGTGTGTGTGTGTGTGTGTGTGTGTGTGTGTGTGTGTGTGTGAGACTGCAAGCAAGGGGGCAATTGTGTGTGTGTGAGACTGCAAGCAAGGGGGCAATTGTGTGTGTGTGAGACTGCAAGCAAGGGGGCAAGTGTGTGTGTGAGACTGCAAGCAAGGGGGCAAGTGTGTGTGAGATTACAAGCAAGGGGGCAAGTGTGTGTGTGAGACTGCAAGCAAGGGGGCAAGTGTGTGTGTGAGACTGCAAGCAAGGGGGCAAGTGTGTGAGACTGCAAACAAGGGGGCAAATGTGTGTGAGACTGCAAGCAAGGGCCAAGTGTGTGTGTGTGTGTGTGTGTGTGTGTGTGTGTGTGTGTGTGTGTGTGTGTGTGTGTGTGTGTGACTGCAAGCAAGGGGGAAATTTTGCCTCTTTCAAGATTTCTTGTGCTGTGAAGTTCATAGATACAACTGATTTTACAGGGAGCTGAGAGATGCAGGGCTGCAACAATTATTAGTGCTGCTTATGTCTGCTTGCTTTGCTAATATCACAACACGTTGTTTGCTTCTGATGCAGAAGGCTGTGGTTTCTACTCACATAGATACATTTGTGAAACTGTACTGCATTGCAAATGGGGTGGATGATGCACTCCTTTCTGGTGAAGAAGATTGTCATCCATTCCCTACTGCAGTATTACCAGCTTATTGTTCTTGTGTAAGATAAGTAAATTATTCAAAAAGGGCAACTATGACATTATTTGTTGATGACATGACATCTAATTTTTGGCTAGCAGCAACCGCTTCAATAGTTACAGATCGCTTTAATGTGGAATTATTTACAGGACGTTTACTGCTTCAGAAATTGTGCGTATGTACTGATACTGGTGGACTGTAGAAGTCTGACTACACTTGTGATGGAAATATTCAGAATTGGGCAGTATTGTCATTATTGGTGCATGCATTTTGTTGCACTGTTTTCAGGAAAAATGTTTGAAACAGTAAATATAAAACACCCACTAAAACTGGACTGCATTGTACAAGGAATATAATTATATAAAATCAGGAAGGTGTATTCAACAACATGTGCATTTCTCGTGTGCAAAGGGTCTGAGAATTTTAAAATATCACTAACTGAAAGTGAAACTTAGACTGCCACTGGCTACATGTGTTATCTTTGAATGTCTGTTTCAGTGCTGTTGCAATGTCCAGATTCTGACTGCAAGCAAGGTCGAAGTGTGTGTGTGTGTGTCCAGGGGCGAGTGTGTGTGTGTGTGTGTGTGTGTGTGTGTGTGTGTCCGCAAGGGGGCAAGTGTGTGTGTGTGTGTCCGCAAGCAAGGGGGCAATAGTGTGCATGTGTGTGTGACTGCAAGCAAGGGGGCAATAGTGTGTGTGTGTGTGTGTGACTGCAAGCAAGGGGGCAAGAGTGTGTGACTGCAAGCAAGGGGGCAAGAGTGTGTGTGGGGGACTGCAAGCAAGGGGGCAAGAGTGCGTGTGTGACTGCAAGCAAGGGGGCAAGAGTGCGTGTGTGTGACTGCAAGCAAGGGGGCAAGAGTGTGTGTGTGTGTGACTGCAAGCAAAGTGGTAAGAGTGTGTGTGTGTGTGACTGCAAGCAAGGGGGCAAGAGTGTGTGTGACTGCAAGCAAGGCTTCTTATTTTTGGATTGTTAGTCTCAATTTTTGTGGTTTTCAGTCAAACTCTTTCGGAATAAAGTCACTAAATGAGACACTGAGTTTCTGCCTTCATAACCTTCAGAAAAATACATGGTAAAGCAAGACCTGTTATTCGATCAGCTCTCTCAGTTTATACAAGATCAATTTTTTGTACTGTTTTGATGTCCCCCCTCATATATTTTGCCTTGTCCAGATTTCCTGCATTAACAGGTTGCTAGGTACATGCAAATAAATTGCTTTTTTTAGAATTAGGCATATCCCAACCTCTCAACTGTCCCTGCACTTGGCTCAAAATGTTGCTCTTCCCCTAATAATCCCTCCCCAGAAATTGCTATTTTGGAAGAAAACATGGAGGGTTTACCATTAACTGTAATAATCCAGTTAGGGATAACTTTAATTTCATAAATGCATGTTTTTTTTATTTTGTCAGATGCTCAAGTTAGTAGTACTAATATTAAAAGGAGCCCCTTCTTTGACAGGTTACCAGCTGTATTGTGTGGCTATTATCTTTTTGAATCAAATTTTTTTTTTTTTTGGGGGGGACAATTGCTGCCAAATCATTAGAGACTGAAGAATGAAATCAATGACAGACATTTAAGTTTCAGATTTCATACCCTTTTGAAAATTCATACTAATGCAAGACGTACTATTTCATAATCTTTCCTAATATGATAGGAGCAATAATCCTACTTCTATTTATTTATTTATTTATTTTATTTATTTATATTTGTTGACCGGGAGTGTCAGACTGGACGTAGGTCTATTTTCAGCGTAGGCCCGGGGAGAAAAGCTCCACAGTGAAATAGACAGTAGTTACATTGGATTATAATGATTAACAATTTAACATAGCACTTACTTACAACATATTTACAGATGAAGAACATAGTACATCAATAGACAAATAGAATCTTTATCTGTGAAGTACATAACAGACATTAACAAATGTTACAATGAGAAGTTCCTGCTGTATAATAAGTACTAGGCTTATGAGCATCTGAGCTTGCTATAATCAAGGTAGTTAGTGGAGTGGAAAGAAAGGTAGTGGTTGGATGGGGTGGATGATATTAGACTGGGAGTTGCAAGGGCATAGCCAGCATGTTTTTAGTTGCGCTTTTAATAAAGTTTTGAAGTGGGTGCATGATGGTACACAGGTAATTGTGGGTGGGAGTGAGTTCCATAATTTGGCTATGGCGCAAGAGAATAGTGCTTCACCATCAGAGTTATTGGCTTTAGTGATCTGCAAGTGATTTTTGTTGCTGGATCTTAGTGGTCTGGTGGTGCGATTAGGGTTGGAGTAGATTCTGGAGGGATGGGACATTTAGTGGATGGTTTACTAGTTTGTGGACGAGTGAGAGTTGATACCACTGAAGCAGGTGAGGGAGTTCAAGTCAGCCCAGTTCAGCAAGTGAGAGACAGTGGTGACTACAGTAGGATGCCCCTGTGGCGAATTTGGCGATTTTTGTTGTAGCAGGTCTCTAGCTTGTTTAGACCACATTGCCTTAGGTTGGTATATATTGGAGAGGCATAAAGTAGGGTGGAGATAAGGTGGGAATTTGCTATTGAAATCTTTGCTGCTTTGGTGAGAAATTGCTCTTTTCTGTATAATGCTCCTAGTTTTTTGTGGACTTTTTTTATGGTCATGGATATGTGAATGTCAAATATTAGTTTATTTTCTGTTTCCACTCCTAGCAATTTGGTGTGTTCAGTTGGGTATATAGTGGTGTTGTCTTTTGCTGTGATGTTAAAGTGAGAGTTGTTTTGAGTATGTTTGGTGGGTTGATAGATGAGTAGTTTAGTTCTGTTTGGGTTGAGTATTAATTGGGCATCGGATAACCATGTTTCAACAGAGGAAAAGGCTTCCTGTGTGACTTTTTGCAGTTTCAGTAGGGACTGGGCTAAGCAGATGATGGTTGAGATCTGCATATTGTATGAGTGTGCCATGTTTGGTGGCAGAGGCTAGATTATTGGTGTAAACAGAGAAGAGTAGGGGTCCAAGGATGGATCCTTGGGGAACCCCTATGGAGACAGGTAGTTGGGGAGATGTCATTCTGCCATACAACGGATTGTTGGCGGTCAGACAGGTAAATCTGAAACCAGTTGGTGACTGATTGTGGGAAGGATAGGTTATTGAGGACAGAGATAAGTTGTTTGTGTGGGACCATGTCAATTGCTTTAGATAGGTCTAGGAAAGTAGCAGAGGAGAGATAGCCATTGCTTTTATGCTGAAGGATAGTGTTAGTAAAGGAGAGTAAGGCAGTGGTGTTGCTATGGTTTGGTCAGAAACCATGCTGAGTACTGGAAAGGATGTTGTTAGTAAGGAGGTAGTCTGAGACCGGAGAGTGTATGCGTCTCTCTAGTATTTTGGAGAGTGGAGAGAGAATAGCTACGGGGCAGTAATTGGTTGAGGTGGATGTCTCCACTTAGGGCTAGTTTTGATATGCATGAGATTATTAGTTTTCTCAGTTTTTGAATGTGTTTGTTTATAAGGGAAACTTTATGATTGTGCTCTGTGGGTACGGTGGGAGGGTTACTATGTTAAGTTGTAGGACTGCTTTATGTTTGAGTAATATAGTTGGTAGAATATGTGGGGGGTGCATAGGGATGGTTCTTGAGCTGGTGGGAGGGGAGTTGAGTGTGGGTGAGACATGAGTGGTGGTGTGAGTAGTAGTACAGTGGTAGTGGTTGAGTGGGGGAATGATGGAGCTTTAGTAGGATGTAAGATATGCAAGGAGAGTGCATGCAGTGAGCATAGGTAAGGTATGCTGGTACATGTTAGTTGAGGAGGTGTAATAGTAGTGGGAAGATGGAAGAGGTAGTGCTGGGTTAGCGCTGTGGTTGGCTATTGGAAAGATGGGAGGGGTTTTGAGTCCAATAAAGGTGGGATCACCTGGGGCGTGAGGGAATAGGGGGGGCAGGGTGGGGAGCAAAGCGGGTAGAGACCCTGTTAGTTGCTCGTATGAGGGGGCTGGAAACAATTACAAAGCAAAGGCAAGTATGTGTTAAGAAATAATCACAATTGACCAAGGACTGCTCTGAAACTAAGTCATTTCTTAATTTCTCAGGTGGAAAAACAGGATAACCTTGTATCAGTAGGCTACTGTGGTCATAGTTTAAATTTACAAACACACAGTATTGATGAGTTATGGCGGATACTATTTGCTAACAGAAGGGAATAAGAGAAAGTGGAATGTGTGTGTGTGTGTGTGTGTGTGTGTGTGTGTGTGTGTGTGTGTGTGTGTGTGTGTGTGTGTGTGTGTGTGTGTGTGTGGTGTGGGGGGCTGCTTACAAGCCAAAGCAGAGTGCTCTCCAGGGGAAAATTAATATTGGCTCAAACAGGTAGACACATACTCAAAGTTAACTGCAGCTGTTTGCAGACAGTTCAGACCCGGACTGCGCTTTTCCGTTTGTGCCTTTGTCCCACTTCTATGTATGGCTTTGTCCTAATTTCTTGCGCTGAGATTCATAGGTATTTCAGGATCAATTTATCCTTGCTTTTGAACCAGATTTCTGTGCTTGGTTAGTACACTGCTATAAAATGTAAAAATAAAATCTAAATCATTGTAGAAGTAAAGCAGTGTGTGTGTCTGCGTGTGTGTATGCACTACCATAATTTTTTTTAAATATTGACTCAAAAAAGCATGTGGGTGCTGTCATGCAAGTCTAAAATATTTCAAGTTTATAGTGCATCATTTGTTAGCTATTTAAACAGGAAGGGAAAATAAGTGGCAGATTGCTTTGCAAAGCAGGGATTATTGCCAGTGCTATGTAGCTTGGTTTTAAATTTGACAGGAGTAGTGCAACAAAAAAAGTCTCCCACTGTAAGGAGGAAAAGGCTGACAAGCAAACAGTACATTACTCTGGTCACCTGCTGTGACGAGCTGTCAATCACATGCAGATAATGGGTCAAATTACCCTTGGCTCTTTGACAGCTAGGGAAGGTAGGTGTGAAGTGGGAGGGGAGATTCCTTGAAGAGCTAGATTTCAGCCTTCACAAAAGAAAGCAATTTAGCATTTCTAAGATGAAAGAGCTAGAAAATGCACCTTTCAGTTCTGTTCTGTAGCATTTGCACTGCTTGTGTTTTAAGTGGTCATTGAAAAGGATAACATTTTAACCAAAAGTAGGGGATTTTAAGACTGCAGTGAATGCCTGTTAAGTCAATGAAGTGACAGCAGCTTAAGGCAAAACGTGGCAGATCTGATGCAATTTTTTGGAGACAAATAATGCATTCTGGGATACTTAGAGGCAGAGTAAACAGTCTGAATTTTTTCAATATGCCAGACCCCATGTGGTCAGAGTCAGAAATTGCATCTAAAAATATCTAAAAAGCTCAAAATAGTCTCAGAGTGCTATTAAAATGTAGGAAACATCAAACCATGATGAAATTAATATGTTTTTTGAGTCTGAGGGCGCGGTTGTCCTTTAAATTTACCAAAAACAGACTAGAATAATATTGCTTCAACAACATTAGTAAAGAAATTATTCACATCATATGTTCAAGAACAACAATTACTTCAGATTGTAAAAAACACCTACCAGGGAATGAAACATGCAAGACATTGTTTGTGTTCCTAAAGAAATAACTGTTACTTCAAGTCAAGTTTTACCACTGTTGATGTGCAGTGATCATGGGGTTATTAAGGTTAATTTGCTGCTAGATAATTCTGCCAAACTAAAATCTAAACCAATGCACAGCAAATTAATAACAGTTTATAAAAACCATAACAGTCACTATGTAAAACTAACTGGAGTGATGCATTCCATGGAAAAACTGAAGAAGGAATGCTGAAAGCTTTGAAAGAGAAATTGTTTGAATGCAAAAATTAAAAAAAAAAAAGTTTAACATCAGGATCTAGGCACACAATGTCAGGAGAATATATTTCCATAAGAACAAGATAATTAAGGTGAGACTCATAAAATATAAGAAATGGAAAAGAGGTTGAACTACAACTTTGAAAACAAGCTGGACAAACAAATAAAGCATAGCGTGAGGCAAGATCAAATAAATTCGAAGAAAATGTATATATAAAGATATTGCGCATAACAGAAAACCATTTTATAGATATATAATATGTGGAAGGAGTAAAGACATACAAATTGATAAGCTGTGTGTAGATTCTAAAATTTATTTTCAGACACGACAGATTATAGATATATTTACAAAATCTTATGCAAAACAGTTTGGCTCCCCAAAGGGGGGTGATAGATTTTTCTAGTGACATCCAGGTAACCTCAGATACTGAAATCAGATTAGAGCCAAATAAAGCACAGGGAGGAGATGAGACAGAATTAGTAAAAATGACCTGAGAACACTTCAGCACAAACTTACAGTACCATTATATCTATTATTTACTGGGTCATATAAATATGGTAAAAATTCCTGAAAACTGGAAACATGCATTTATTAATCCTGTCTTTAACAGAAGGGACAGTAAGACAAATCTAGATAAGTCTACTTTCATGTTGTGGAAAATAATGGAGAAGGTAATATTGAATAAGTTATTGTCAGAAATGGAAAGAATGGGACTTGAAACCATATATCAGCATCCATATGTTGAAAATAAATCTATTACCACCTATAATGCGGCATTCTGTAATAATATAATAACAGCTATGAATGAAGATTTGTGCTGTGATGTAATTTATACAGATTTAACTTCAGCATTTGATAGGATCATACATAAAACACAGATCAATAAATTATAACAACTAGGTATCAATGTACTTGATAAGAGGGATAGCTGCATGGCTTACAAATAGAACATGGTAAGTATCATATAGCAATTGGACAGGTGCAATTCTTAGTTACAGTCAGGGTATCCCATAGGGTTCTGTCGTAGTCCCATACTTGTTTAGATTGCATCTTTCAGATCTATCTTTTTCATATGGCATGTTCTACAGTCTGTATGCAGATGACTTGGAATTGGGTAAACTGATTGCATGTGTTTATAGATAGGGCATGTTTACAAAAGAACTTGACTAAATTGACCATTTGAACACAAGAGAATAATATGCTGGTAAATACATCAAAAACTAAGCACGTGAGATTTGAGAGACATAAATTAAAAGGTGAATATTTACTATAGCACATAGTGATTATAACTGTAGATTCATTTATGGACCTGGGTATATGGGTAACTACAACCGATTGATTAATGATAGTCATAGAATTGTAAGCTATATAAAAAAGTCTAGGAAATCAGAAATGATGAAGTCATTGTTTGTTAGTTACATTAGACCTAAATTTCAGTATGGAATAACAATAGGTAAGCCTCATAAAAAACAAGCATGAGTAAACTGAAAAGAGTGCCAAGGAAATACACCAAGGGCATCCATGTCTGTGAAAATTTAAGTTGTTATGAAAGACTAAAATGTCTAAACTTTTAAAGTGCAAGTAAAGTGATATTTAAGTGGAGACATAATTCAGGTATATAGAGCATTTAGAGACAATTACCTCTGGGAATGTTTGGGGATATCAAAAAGTTGAAGAAAATTGTCAGACAACCTATGTAGAAGATTCTATAGGAATGAGGAGTGTACTAATTTATTCTCTGAGAGAGCAGCTGATGCATGAGATAGACTATCAAATTACATTTAAGCAAGCACTAGTTTAGATATTTTTAAGACCAGCCTGGACATTTTTCATGGGAGGCTAGAAGGATATTAATGCCATGACTGAAATATCTGTATGTATGTATGTATGTAAACCGGAAATTAAACGAGAAGAAATATGAATTAAATAGTTTAGTTAAGTCTCTCCGACACCTACAATTGATATGGGGGAAGCTGCCACATGTCCAAGTCAACTAATGCTGTCCAGTATTTAATACTAACATGAATCCATAATTGTACCATAACTTCTTCCTACTAATGACTTCTATTCATCTCTTATAAATATGGTTTTGAAACAGAACTGGGACTATCACACACAGCTACCATTAAGCCTCCTCCTTTCTTGACATTCTCTTAAAAGCAGAATATTTTTGAAAGGAAAAAAGTTCTTGATAATGAGAAATGTTCTGTGCTTAAGTCATGTAATCATACTCCATGAATCCAGCAATCCTTCAATTCATTTTCCATCTACAAAATATTACATTTGACACATTTAGTAACAGCACAGTAACAGAAAGTAGATTCTATGTAGCAGTTAAAAGAGCAACTTAATTGATTGCTATATGTTCATATATTGGTGCTTTACTCCCCGGGCCTCCCCTAAAAATGGCTCCTTTGCCCAGATGGCCCTACCCAGTAAACAAATGTAAAATAAAATAAATAAATAAAACATTCCATCGTCGTGTTTTTAAGTACAATTTGTTGGCAATCTTTAACACTTTTACATATATAGTATTTGTGAAAAGTGAAAGACTGCCACCCCAGCTAGATGGAATTTTGTAGATAATTCTGTGTCATTGTAAATATTAATATAATCCACAGGCTGTTTTACAAATGTAAGAAAACTAAATGTAAGAAAAACTGTGTTATATATCTGAACTTCAGAAATGTAACCACAGTGGACCCTGCTGGAAGAAAGCTGATAAAGTAAAGCATTTTATGACTGTTTGATCTCAGGGCTCAAAGACGGGATGTCTGGATGAAGGAATTATTTCTATTGTCTTAGGACAATAGTTAATTGCTAGATTTTACATGTATAATGTATTTTATTGATGTGGCTTCGTCACCAGGTGCAAGCTTACTAAGAAATGTAAATTTAGAGTTTCTGGTAGCCTGGGAGCCAGAGAAGTGTCAAGAATGATATAATCTGAAATGAGTCAGCAGTGATGTATTATCAATTTAAGAGAGCTCAGAGAGAAAGAGATAGCATTTTGCATTTGTCTTCAGAATTGACAACATCATCAGCACTCTGCCTTTGCTCTATATGTAAGTAGAATTTAGAACAGTATTGTTCTTAGATTTAGATAGTAATTTAGTCAGTTAGTCTAGCTGTTTTCTATATTTATATCAAACTATCCAACAATATTATTTTAAAGCATTTTCCTGTGATTTCTGAACTCTTGACTAGTACTATATTGAATTTTGTCTTGTGTTTTTATTATTTATTATTAAATATTTTTAAACCTTTCAACTGTGGCTGTTTTGTGTAGAGATCATTTAAATCTGGAGTACTTGCATGTATTTAATGACACTGTACTAAACCACTCCAATAGCCTTAAAAGATCTGGTCAAACTTACTATTTGGATAATAGTATTGCACAGTAAAATTGGACACCCTTTGGTAAGGGCCTTATTAGTAGCTGATATTAGTGGTTGGTGGCAGCAATTACTACTTTATAGTCTTGGCTGAAAAGGGGGCACAACTGGAGAATATGTGCCAGCCTTCCCCAGGAGTGTCTGTGTATTTGTATATAAATCAAATTTTAAAGTGTGTGTGTGTCAGCTACTTGGGCAGGGACACGAAACACTGGTTGGACAGAGAAGGTGCTGGAGGTTTTAGCTTAACCACTAGGCTGAGATCTGGATCCTATAGCTGTCCCAGTGGAGAGTCTTATTAGGGATCTGGAGAGAAAGGGAGAAACCAGCCCCAGACTGACTGCGATCTCTGTGTGCTCTTAAGGGAAATTGTACTCTACTGTGTGTGCACTTGTTATCCTCCCAATGTGCACGCTCATCACTGGTGTTAGTGGTGAGGATTGAGGCTCCTTGATTACTGGGCCAGTGCACGGGCATCACAGTATTGTCACAGATTGTGCAGCACTTTACTGTATGCCTTTTTTTCAGATTAATGAAAATAAATCATATCTGATTATTATAGGCTTTTATGGATAGCAGGCAAAGCAACATACAAAGGTATAGGTTTGTTACTAGCTGTTATTAGTGTATTAAAGCCTAATTTGAGATTTGTAATTTGACTGAGCAACTGATATTTTTCCTTTTTAATTTCCTTTTTCCTGCTCTTCATCACACCCCATTTATAACAACTCCACTTCTACAAGCTTCCACTCCATCTCCCCATCCCTGATACAATCTAAATTCCTCCTTCACTTTAAAATAAAAATAATGCCAACCTCAACCAAAATCCAAATGATCAAACACTTTGTATACCTCCCTCAATCTCATAAAACTAAACCCAGATCCACTGGGCCACTTAAACCCCAGCATTCACCTCTCATCAGCTTTCTCAGCCTAGCCAGTGATATTCACCCCAAACTCCTCTACAGACTACAATACCCTACTCTCCAGCCAATCCTCTTCCCACAAAAGTCTTCAATTCATTACTCTCAATGTCCAGAGCCTCTGCAACAATGCTTCCAACTTTCAAGCCTGGCTATCTCACAACCAGCCTGACATTGTTGCCATATCTGAGACCTGGCTTAAACCCCATTTCACCGACTCTGAAATCCTACCTCCAGGATTTCAAGCCCTCAGATGTGATTGCACAAATAGAAAGGGTGGTGGCATCACTATTATCTACTCTAACTTACCATAATCCCATATCCAAACCCTATTCGTCAATTTGCTCACGTTGAACTAGTAGTGTGCTTACTAAAACTCAATAAACACAAGAATCTCTGCATCATTGCCCTATATATCCCACCCAGAAATAATAGCCCAACCCTTGAAGAAATCCTCTCATGGGCCTCAACCAACATAAACAATGAAACCTACATTCTAGGCAATGTAAACATCAATTGAGAAAACATTAACAGCTCCAAACTCACTCAATCTATCAACCTCTTCAACTTCACCCAAATAACCTACTCTGTAACCAGGCCCAGTAAAGCTAAATTCTTTGGTTCTATCCTTGACTATATCTTAGTCTCCCACTCCAATAAAATTATGGACTCTGGTACCATTCCTGACTCTATCAGTGACCACCTCCCCACCTTTGCCCTGCATTCAACACCCCCACCAGCACCATTGCATACACACACAAAACCTCAGTAACTTCTGACCCACTGTATTCTCAACTTCCCTTAAACAAATGAACTGGAACATGCTAAACACCTTTCCTCTGAACAACACTGTCGACTATTTCAATTCCACCTCTCTAAATACTTTTAATAGTCTAGCCCCAATAAGAACTAAAAGAATAAAAATCAATACTGCCCCATGGCTAGCCAAAGACACCAAACAACTTATGCACCAAAGGGATAAATCTTGGAAACTATACCAAAAGAAGAAACTCCCTGAAACATTTCTACAATACACTCAACTCTGTAACCTTGCAAAAAAAAAATCAAAAATCATTAGAGAGAAAAAATCTTACTACATCAGACTCCAGTCCAATCACACAACCAATCCAAAGAAATTCTGGAACTCCATATCTGCTCTTCTCAACCCAGGCATCGAGAACAACCCATGCCCAGACCCCAGCAAATCTGATCAAGAATTAGCATCATTATTTAACTTTTTTTTATTAACGCCATATTTGAGGTCACTAAAACCTTTCCTAGCAATAATCACCCCTCTCAGTCTTCTTCTCCCGCTACCTCCCCTTCCACAACTCATACTGTCCCTGAATCCCCTCCCATTTTCAACCTTAAACCCATCTCAACTAATTACATAAAAAAACTACTCTTCAAAATAAAACCTTGCTCTAACACCCCTAATGGCATACCCTCTCACTTTATTAAGCTTGCTGCTGATGGGATTGCATATCCCATTAGCATCCTAATCAACAGATCCATTCAGGAATTCTACATCCCCAAACTTTGGCATAAGGCCTACATCCTTCCTCTCCACAAAGGCAGCAAAAACATCAATATCTCTAACTTCTGTCCTATAGCTGTCCTCTCCCCAATCTCAAAAATTCTGGAAAAATGCATTCACCTACAACTTATGCCCTACTTAACCCAATACCATCTCCTTACTCCAACCCAACATGGTTTCTGATCAGGACATAGCACTACAACAGCCCTCCTCTCTTTTCTTGACACTGTCAATTGTGCATGAGATACTGGGGAAAGAAGTATCCACAGTGTTTTTGGACCTTTCCAAAGCATTCAACACTGTTTCCCATGCCCACCTTCTAAGCCATCTTTCAAATCTCAAGCCTTTCTCAAAACACCCTACCCTGGTTCTCTAGCTACTTCTTCAACAGATCATAGGCTGTGAAATGGAGAAAAGACATCTTTTCTTTTCTCCGTATCCCTACAGGTGTGCCCCAGGGATCCATACTGGGTCCTATGCTGTTTAACATCTTTATTAACACCTTTCACTGTGCCATTCCAATGCTACAGTAATTCAGTATGCAGATAACTCAACTTTAGTTTGCTCTGCTACTAATCTCCCTAAACTTCTAACAAAAACTCAGGCTACATGCTCAACCACCAAAGCCTGGATGCTCCAAAACCATCTTTCTCTAAATGACAACAAATCCAAATTATTAATATTTCCACTGTCAAAATCCTTCCCTTTAGACAAAACCTCTTTCCAAGTACTAAGCCAAAACAACACCCCTATCGAAGTCATTCCCCATGGTAAATTACTAGGCATTATAATAGATAAGCAACTAAAATTCAACAATCATGTCCTTCAAAACATAAAGAAAACCCATCAAAAGCTTGGTATGCTCTACATAAACAATTGCTTCCCTTCACCCCATTCTAGACACACTCTTGCCTCAACTTACCTCCTTCCCTCCCTTATGTATGGTGCCCCCTGCTAACAAACCTGTCATCCTCTCTCACTTCCAGGTTAGAAACCTGCTATAACAAAATATCCAAATTTGCCACTAACTCTAAGTACTCCTCCCATCATTGTGAAGCCCTCCACTCGCTACAGTGGCCAGAATTTCCTAACTACCTAGCCTAACTTCAACTGATCACAGGCCATAGACTTCTCTTTAACCCTACTAAATACCCCACTCATTCTGACATACATCCCCCCTACATACCTAATAGAACACTCAGATCTGAAAATCAAAACCTAATTAGTGTTCACAAACCTAACCGTGCACCTGGATAGCTATTCCTCTCTTTTTCTTTAGCAAAAAAATGGAACTCACTTACCCCTACCCTCAGGACTATACAGAATCTGGAAAACTTTAAAAGACTACTCCATTCCGACATTGTCTTTAAATGGAAATGTACCTGCTTCCTTCCAACCTAATCCACTTACTGTACTGTCCTATTTCCTCACTGCTATCTCAATAGTACTTTCTACTACCAAGCCACCTTTATATCTGCACCATTATGGCTTATTCACCTAGGAATTTTAACTGTCCATTTACTGACACTATTCCATGCACAACCATATATATATATATATATATATATATATATATATATATATATATATATATATATATATATATGACTTGCAATGTGATTGTATGTTTTTTATGTTACAAATATGTTACTGTGATATTATTGGGGGTTTCACTGTGTTATTTTGATAAAGTCTGCTCTTGTCACTATTATGTAAACATTCTTTATTGTATTTATATTGTGCAGCTTTTCTCTCCGGGCCTCCACTAAAAATGAGCTATCTTGGCCCAGTGGACTTCCCCGATCATCAAACTGGAAATAAATAAATAATAATAAACACATTTTCTACAACAATTAGCTGTTCAAGAAGACTTATGGTTACTCTGGAGTACCCATGTTCTTAAATTACTAGACAGTACAATTTTAAAACTGTCTACAGTCAAGAATTCTAAAATTTGCTTAAATTGTTTGTGTGAGGTTCTACTCACAGTTTTTAAATGGGAATCTAAAAGGGTACCTTTGTTGATAGCCTAAAATGTAAGAAATAAGTTTTGTTGTTTTTTGTATTACACAGTATTTGCTTTATTCTTATTTTTTTATAAAATGGCTATACAAATGAATGCTTACTTATTTATGCCATTATAAACAGACAGATATTATTATATAGTTTCCTAGTCTAAAATGTGTATGGCACTATTTATAATATTGTATGCATATGTCTACTGTCCTCATGTACATGGCACTGGTCATAGCTGAAAAGAGTCCTTGGAACATTTCACTTACACATTAACAAACCCATCCATCCATCCACAACTCCTTTTTTCCTCATTTTGCACATGGGGTCAGGGTGTCACATCAACACTGACCATCATCTAGAGCCAATATTCACACCACCATGTGGCTAAAACAAAAAAAATGCATTCAGTCAAACATTTGTAACCTTAACAGTCTGTTTGTACTGAATACCCACTTGTGAAACGTAAGATATTGAGCTTATTTCATGCCCCATTCCTTGCCACAATTTCCCACTTCATTTTCTGGTAGTCCTTCATATTAGTATTTTCCAAATCCATTTAGGCTTTGAGTCAGTCCTTGGCTAAATGAAATGTCATAATTGTGGCACATTCAGCTTCGGGCCACTGGTCTTGAGTCACACATCTTTTACAGACACCCATATATGCTTCCACATTGT
>NC_056733.1:229346747-229421747 GCF_019279795.1 Protopterus annectens
CAAGAGACAATTCAACACTAAAAATGTTGTTAGAAAGTAAAAGTAATCCCTTGTTGAATCCTACTTTTGTACACAAAAACAAGGGGTGTGAACAGTGGGACATTGATTATACTCAGTTCCTTAGGGATATTCATGTGCTGAAAGATGCATTGTATACATTAAAAAGACTTCAAGCACAGCACTATCACCTAGAAGCTTGTTTAAAACACAAGGTGATTCCCAGAGGTTTAAGGACACCTAAAATGCCAACACAAGGGAAAAGGCAACCTGAGCTATTCTCCAGATGGCAACAACTTAATCTAGATGTTAGCTTTAATTATATATGGTTGCTAATAGAATTTGGAGAAAAAGATGAACATAATGTTGGTAAAGAAATTAAAAGCTATGAACAACAAATGTATGTGAGTTATCCGGCATCCTTTGTAGGGGAAAGGATTCGAACATTAGTCGAATTGGTCACAGCATATAAAAATAAAATGCTGAGACAAAAAATTTCACACACTAGAACGGGACATTGGGGATTTTAAGGAAGGCCATGTCTTTGTTTGGCCTAAATAATGTTACAACTCAAACGAACAACTGGAAATGACCTTAAGAGGCAGTACAACAGAAGAACAGGTGACATCATCTAACCGATGGCTTATTAGCTTGAATGAGGAAGGAGAACAGCTTGGTGCCAAACGGAAAGTAAATCCACCCCCAGTACAAGAAGTTGTTCTACAAGAATGACCAGGAATATCGGGTGGACAACCAAAAGAACAAATTTGTGCCTCAAAATCGATGCAATCATCTAGACAGATAGAAACAACCCAGAGCCCTAGCGAACGGCTAGAGCAGGGAGATGAATCATTTTTTTTCAGTTCTCCCTATAAGACTGGAGTCGCCCATGGAGTGGAGAGGACGGTCGAGAAGCAGAATAAAAAGAAAATACTCACAGGAATCAGCACTGAGGGCGAAACAAGTATGGGTGCACAGAAAGGACCGCTAGTGTGGAATATTTCTTCAAGAAAGTTAAAATAGGCTGAAATTTCATTGCTTGACAAAGGACTTTTATTTATTCCCTTTCAACCTTTGGAAGTAACAGAAACTATTATTAATTTGGAAATGTTTAGTAAAAACTTGCAGTTAAAAATGATGTTTAAAGATTTAAATAATGCAAATGTAATGCAATTTAAAAAGCCTAGTACTTATATGCCTGTTAAACATCCAGCAATAGAAATGTTCACTAAGTTATGTGAGAATGAAGTTTTTGAGAAAATACAAGTATTTAGAAAGAATAATGTTAAGAAATTTAATATGTCTAAAGAGGAAAGTGAGCCACTAAAAACTTACAATCTGACCATACTATCACTATAAAGCCAGCTAATAAGGGTGGCCCAATAGTGGTAATGGATACACAGTTTTACAATGCAAGTATGTTTAATATGTTGCAGGATGAAAAAGTATATTCACCTATAGATAATGTGAAATTGAATAACATTATCAAAGATGTGGAGAAAACTCTATATGATAGTTTCTTAGAAGGAATGATAGATAAAAATTTGTATGAGTTCTTCTCAGTAGCCAAACCATTGACACCTGTTATAAATGGAGTACCCAAAATTCATAAGCACCTATGCAGGGCCCCATTAAGACCCATAGTATCAGGAAGAAACTGGGTAACGGAACCTTTATCTATTTACATAGAAAAGAATTTGAGACCCATAGTGAATAAGAACATTTATGTTTTGAAAGATACTAAGCAATTTCTTCAAGATTTGCATGAATTCATGGAAGGTACAGAAGAAAATAGCACTAATCTGATATTAGTAACAATGGATGTGTGCTCTTTATTTACATCGATACCAAATAGTGTTGGTGTAGATATGTTAAGAGATTATCTGTTAACTGATGGTACATGTGATCATGCAAATATAGATCTCATCTGTATGCTAATGGATTTAATTTTGAAACATAATGTTATGTTATTTGATCAAAGACTATACTTACAAAAGGTGGGGGTGCCAATGGGTATCCCAAGTGCAAACAGTTATGCAAATTTGGTGATGGCTACCTGGGAGAAAGAACACATCATTCTAGGGAAGTGGAGGCAAATTGTCTTTCATAGATGCTTTGTGGATGACCTCTTCTTTTTATGGAGGGGGAGTTATGAACAATTGAGGTTATGCCACTTAGAGCTGAATAATAGCACACATTTCTTAAAGTTTGAAATGCAGTACTCAGAATGACAGCTTCACTTTTTAGATGTTAATATAATGAAAAATTAAAAAGGAGAGCTTACCACAAATATCTATCATAAGGACTGCCACAGTAACACACTCCTCTATAGAACCAGTATGCACCCAGTGCACATCTTTGACAACATAGTGAAGGGACAAGCCCTTAGAACCTCGAGATTGGTAGCAGAGGAGAAAAGTTTTGAAGAGGAAATAGGAAATCTGAAGAAGTGGTTAAGTGACAGAGATTATGGAGATAGTAAATTGGAGAATATTATTACAGAAAGTATCACACATAGATGAGATACTGGGAAACCTTATTTTTCATCCAGGTCTAACATGTCAGGTAGGAGTGATAAAGTAAATAACCAAGTAGTAAGGATGCCAGCATACTATACTTATAACATTGGTTACGGATACAGTGAGGAAGTACTGGCCAGTTCTAACCCAAGACCCAGAGATTAGAACATTGATAGGTGAGACACCAAAATGTATGTTTAAAAACAAGAAATCACTGAAAAGAATGCTTTGTTATCCACAAGGACTCAAGGAAGAGAAGGAAATGTTGATAGGTACATTACCATGCACTAAATGTAAATAATGTCAATTCATTGAACAGAGTAATAATTTTATTCATCCTGATACACATTGTGCATACACATTTAAAGTAGAGGCCAACTGTAATAGTAAAAATGTCATACATTTAGCAGTTTGTCAAGTGTGTTTTTCATTTTATGTGGGAAAGACGAATAGGGAACCTAGGTTCTGTATTCGTGAGCATCTTTTGCACATTAAAAAGGGTACATCGACAAATGCTTTAGCCAAGCATGTAGTTCAGAATTGACAGCCACATTCATTTAAATTTCAAGTAATGTAATAGGTTTCACCTAGTGAAAGAGGTGGTGACTTGATGAATAATACAAAAACATCTGAAACCAGATGGATAATTAGGCTGAGGGCTGATATCGGAAAAGGTCTTAATGAAAGGATGCCTATGAAGCCAATTTTGAAGAATAGGGCTATTTTTAAATAATAATTTTTTTTAAATTGAAATCTTTAAATGAAATACTCAGGATGTATGTGTTTGGTTACATACTTTATATGAGGTTCATTAAATGAGGTATCTGTACCTGTTTTTTATTATTCCTTATTATTGCTATGCTGAGTTTTTAACCATGAAATGTAACAGATGTATCTTGAAGGATATATGCTGATTTTAATTCTTGACTGAATAATTGTTTACTTATTGATTGATTGTAGTTAATTGTTGAGTATATTTATATGGTACCACAGCTATAATTTTTTATGGACTGATGAAGTGGTGTGATACAACCATGAAAGCGCTAACCTTGTTTTATCTGAGTTCTATGGAAGATTAAAGCTGTTTTTACTTCAGTTTGGATGGACTGAGACTTTTTTGCCTATGGTTGGAGTATTGGTCTTCTTGCTGTGTATTATTTACTTGTGTTTTTGGCCAAATACTTCATTTATGCACCTAGTAGTACTTTGTGTGTTTTGAAAGTCTGTACTTTCTCTGCTACATTTTGCATTAAATAACCTTAAATGAGTACTATACCATGGGTACCTGCTGCCATACCCCTACTTCTACTTTTATATCCCAACAAATTTCTTGTACTTAATTTAAAATTATAGAAGCAGAAACTAGTTTTTTGGATGGTCTCACTCCAGCAGGTGTAGCCCCACTCCATTCACCCTCACTACACTCAGGCTCACTTCGATCTCCTCCCACCCCCATTCTCACCCACCCCCCATATAATTTCCTTTATACCCATTTACAACATTATCCAGCCCACCTAACCCCCACCCCTTCCTGTTACACAGACCAAGTCTCTCCAATTCCTTATTAACAACTGCTATACTTTCATTGACTTCTAACACCTGCAATGAAAGCTGCAGTCCCTACCTCATACCCCTAGCCAATGTTCCTTGGACAACTTAACTCCTGTATTTCTTTCTCCTAGCCCATACTAGTCTGTTCTTTCCAAGCGTATCCTCTAAATCACTACTACTTCCTACTCACACTGACTATGTCTGCACCTACTTTATCTGTTCTCATCCTACCCTCACTTATTCTCCTCCTCCTTCTAACTTCTCATCCCTATAACCTATCCCCTACCATAACAACTCCTACATATCCCTATCCAATTTCTCATGCTAATCATTTCTCTATAATCATATCCTCTTCCATCCTTCCTCCTAACACCCCACTCCCTAAAATAAAAACCTCAACCACTTACCATTCAACTTCAAACATCAAACCCAAACTCAGCTACTACCTAATACCGCTACGAAAGCACAAACATCTTCTACCTAGCCTTCTCCTATCTGGAGATATACACCCTAACCCCTGACCTATCTCCACTCCCACCCCATCCACCTCTCCCTCACCTAATAAACAAATTTCCTTCTATTCTATCAACACTTGCAGTATACTAAATAAAGTCTCTGAAATTCATGCATGGATAACCCTTCACAACCCTGATATTATCACCTTGACTGAAACCTGGTTAAAACCTCATATCCCAGATAGAGACATCCTTCCCCCAGGATACAACATACCATGGCTAGCTCACCCTAACAAAAAAGGAGGTGGCGTAGCAATACTTTATGCCAACCATCTCACCCTGACATTGCTACCCAAACCCACCCCATCGTTTTTACCTGTTGAACTGATCACTGCAAATCTCAAAATTAATGGCCACTATTCCATCACCATAGCTGCAATTTATATACCTCCAGGAGACAACATCCCTATTCTAGAAAATATACTTTCCTTCTTCACACACAATTTTCACAATTAAATCATTCTCCTAGGAGATGTGAATATCAACTGATTAACTATCACTAATGATCATTCCAAAATTAACATTAATTTATATGGCTTCTCTCAGCTTATCACCCACCCAACCCATTCAAATAACTCTCACACTACTCATAGCCTTAGAGACTGGATACTGGTATCCCAACCTTCAAAATACCACAGCCCCCAAACCTTGCCAAAATGTATAGGTGATCACTCACCAGTAAAAGTTACCAGGTTCTCAACCCAACTTTCTAAGCCACCCAGATACAACACCTGCTGCAAACTCTCTAACTTTAACTCTGACACTCTTAACACCCTTCTCTCTAAAGTTAATTGGGACGTTCTAAAATACCTTCCCTAGACGAAGCTGTCCTTCACTTCAACTCTACCTTTCTAGGCATTCTAGACTCTCTTGCTCCTATTCGTACCATACGCATCAAATCTACAGTTTCACCCTGGCTGTCCAAAACTTCTCTCAACCTTATGAAAAACCGAGACATGCTTTGGAAAATTTGGCCCCAAACTAAACTTTCTAATGATCTGCAAAAATACAGAGAAGCTAGGAACTTAACAAAGAAATACATAAACAAACATAAAAAGGACTTTTACTATAACCCTCCTATTGCACTAAAATCAAACTCAGAATAATTCTGGCATTCCATTAACCAGATACTGCACCCAGGCAATCCTTCTTCCCCAAATCTATCCCCAGACAAAACACCCAAAGAAATTGCTTCCTTATTCAACTCCTACTTTATTGATTCCATATCCAATCTATTAAAGCCTAACTCACTGTCAACTCCAAACCCTCCTGTCACAAGCCTTCCTTCCACCACATCCCTCTCAAACACCTTCTCCCTCAAACCAGTGCCAACTTCCTTTATCAAGACTCTACTATCCAACTTAAAACCCTGCTCTGCATCTACAGATAAAATTCCTCCTAACTTTCTCCAACTAGCATCTGAGTCTGTTGCCCTACTAATATCTATTCTAATTAATCGCTCAATCACAGAAGGAAAAGTCCCAACTATATGGAAACAGTTTCACATCATTCCAATACACAAAGAAGGCATCTCCTCAGATATCTTGAACTTCCATCCCATTGGTATCTTGTCCTCTCTTTCCAAAGTTCTTGAAAAGTGTGTTCACAAACAAGTCATGCAATATCTTACCAATCATAACCTTCTAACTCCTACTCAAAAAGGCTTCAGACCCAGACATAGCACTACCACAGCGCTCTTATCCTTTCTCCACATAGTCTCTCTTGCTAGGGATGACCACAAGCTAGTTTCATGCCTATTTCTGCATATATCCAAGGCATTTGACACTGTCTGTCATCCTCTCCTTTTAAACAAATTACAAGAACTTAACTTCTTCCCTGAAGCTGTTTCATGGTTCTCTAGCTATCTCTCCAATCGAACCCAATCTGTAAAATGACAGTCTGCACTCTCACCACCTCTACCAGTCAAAATGGGTGTTCCTCAAGCCTCTATTTTAGGGCCTTTACTCTTTAATATTTTCACTAACAAACTCTATTCTTCCTTCCCCCTGTCTTCATTAGTTCAATACACTGATGACTCGACCATTGCTACTATAGCCAGCTACCTCTCTGAACTCCATTCTGCCACCCAAACTGCCTTTAACTCAATCGAAACATGGCTAACTGACAATCAGCTCATAATCAATCCAAAAAAAAAAAAACAAACTGCTACTGTTCCTCCCCAATAATCTGGCCTATATCAAATCTACTTTCACTATTCTATCTCTTAACAACACCCCCATACAAGTAGAACCTAGCACCAAACTCTTAGGAATTACCACAGACGATCAATTGAAATTTGATATACATGTCAATAATTGTATCAAAAAGACCCATCAAACACTCAGAATCCTCTACAGATCTAAACAATTCCTTTCCTCTGAAGCCAAGATTACACTCTCTCAATTGTACCTCCTATCCAGTCTTATGTATGGTTCCCAGATCCTTACTAATCTTGACTCTACCCTTATCACCAAACTTGAAACCACCTACAATAAAATCGCTCGCTTTGAAGCACATCACAACTGTAAATCCCATCACTGCATCTCTCTAAAACTAATGAACTGGTTAGAACTACCTCACCAAAGTTTACTCTCACAGCTCTCCATTATTCACTCTATCCTTTACTTGCCTTCATCTTGTCCAACACTGACACCAGTCATCTCCTACTACTCTCCCTCCAGACAACTAAGAAGCTCAAACCAAAAGTTACTCCAAATCTACAAACTCAAAACTAAAACTGGATGTAAAATTTATAGCTACCACCCATCCATGTCCTGGAATAAACTGCCTCAAGAGATAAGATCCCTTACCAACCCAAAATTATTCAAAGCAGCTTTAAAGGAACACCTCAAAAACCACTGGTACTGCCACTGCAGTCAGCCACCATAAACAATATCCACTCTATCCCTCTTTCTCTCTCCTCTAACCTTCATACTATTCTACATTACATACCTCTGTCTCCTCTAGTTCCACATGTTTTCTATCCTCAACCTCCAGTCTCATCTCAAATCTAATTCTACCTATATAACATGCCTATTATGTCTAGCCCCTTCCTCTAACCCCTTTTTCCCACTGCCTATTTCCATCCTCCCTCCCTCTCTCTTATTCTTGACTCTTGAACCCCCCCCCCCGGTATTACCTCCACTCATCTCCACAGTTTACTTCTATACTATGCTCTGTGAAGCCTTACTGCTAAACTACTGTTTAATCTTGACTGTAATGTAAATATTGTAAATAGTGTTTTCCTTACTCTATTGTTAGAATATGATGTGTAATCTGTACACTAAACTGTTACTTTTTGTACTCTAATGGAGCTTTTCTCCCCGGGTCACTGCTGAAAAAGGGCTTTCTGCCCAGCCAGACTAACCTGGTCAACAAATGTAAAATAAATAAATAAATAAATAAAAATGAACTAGAAAGTATTCCCACCAAGAGGTCAGTTCCTAGGGAGGTAGTCCCAGTACCAAGATCCCAGTAAAGAAGAAAAAATGGTAAAGGATAAAAAGAAAACAGGAGCCAAGTGGTTTGTTTAACGTGTTTAACTCAACAGATAAACGGTAACAGTTCACTAAGTCAAAATGAAATGTACATGCTGCCTAAGGCTGTAAAACACAGATTTGCTAAAAGGCAGATATGTTGTTACTTGGACTATGTCTAGGTAGCCCTCTCACCTACACACTTGTACTGAGAAAGGGAAAAATAAAAATAAAAGGTGTTGGAAAACCAAGGCAGTTGTTCAAAAGATTGGATGATAGTCTGGAACAGTGCTTTTTTCCCCAAGGAGGGGTAGGCAGTGGACTTCATTTGGACAATAAGAGATCAAAACAAATGGCCACAACCAATAGGATCTTAGCATGTAAGTATCCTAAAGACTGATAATGAGGTGGGGGTCATTCATTGAAGTATAAAGGAGTGAACCAATATCTAAAAGGGAGGATGTGCAGGTAAAGAAAATACAGGAAATGTTATGCAAGAAGTCAGCATAACTGGGGATAATCCAAAAACAATCATTAATTGAAACTGTGCTACTGAAAAAGCAAGCAAGCTCCTATAAATTCAATGCATACCCATCTTAGACATATAATGTTAACTATGTAAAAGGAAATAGCAATAGACTACAAACCAACTTTAGCCAGTAATCAAAAATAGAGTAAATACAGAAAATAACATAAGAGGCCAAAGGAATAACTCTAAAAAGGTCTGCATGTCAGGAGACAGCATTGCTGCCCACACCAGTTATGAGAAATCTAAATAAAAAATGAACTAATTTCAAAAATGAAAGTCAAAAAAGGGTTAAAAGAAAATAACAATGATTTTCAAAATAGAAATGCAAACAGTTGAGTATTATGTAATCTTTAATATTAACAACTTCAGCAACGGCCTGTAGTCTGTATGCTGTTAGTGTCCACATACCAAGGTGATGTGCCTCTTGTCAACCATTTGTAAAACCACTTGTGGTATCTTCCATGGGGTAGCTTATGGACCTGAGTATGCTTTTAACAGATGCATTTTCATTATATCCTGGTGAATAGCTGGCAACCAATTTACTCTGCCACTCAAGTTCTTTTGCTTCTAGTCTTGTATTAAAATCCTCAGCATTGTCAGAGAGGAAAATTTGGATGGTATCATCAGAGAGATGACCTTAAGGGTTGTATTGCCTATACAGTGCACTCCATTTACAGCTTTGCTGCAAGGTGTACAAGTGCTAATATAGTCTCTGGGATAACTCGCATATGTTTTTTGTGTGCCATGAAGATAAGCCTTGTGGAGGTAGAAGAGAATCTGCTTATGGAATAGTAGGATCACATTCTCATAGATTGCTCATCTTCAATGTGCTTGTGTTGAGGTGCTCAGCTGTATTTATTATTCATGTTTGATTGAGAAATACAAATTGTATCAGTGTGGGCATATAATCATGTTCTGTCTCAGAGACTGTGGCATCCCAAACAAAGAATAAGTCATGTTTTAATTTTGAGTTAAATTGTTGCTATTAAGTAGTAGTGATCTTGAAGTGAGTAAAATAAAGTAAGGGAGTATCTGGCCTTGCAGAAAAATCTGTTTGAGAATTATTTCTTTGAGTACTACTCAAATAATTGTATATGCATGTAAACATGATCTGCCCTTCACAAAGTCAAACGTTTGGGGTTCAGTCTAGTAAGATTCTTGATATTGTAATTCATGAAGTCACTTGTAAGATGATGATGATGATGATGCTTGTAAGGTTAATAGGTTTGTAATTACCTGGGGTTATTTCTATGTGTGCATGCACTATTGTCAATTTTATGTCTTATGCTATTTCCTGTATCTCTACACGTGTAATTAAATGCATTTTGATTGTAGATTTTATGTATACTAAGTTCTATTATATTGTCCACTCTTTGTATTTCTCAATTTGTCTTATGTACTAGTACAACATTGTATCTGTAGAGCTTTCCTCCCCAGGCCTCCGCTGAAAATGGGCCAGCTCCAGCCCAGTTGGACTCTGCTGGTAAACACATGGAAATACATAAATATGTACTCATGGAAGTAGCATCCTGTTGTGTTGTATGAGGGATGTGTTCCAGGAAATGGGTTTCAAGGAGACATAGTAGTAGAAGACTTATTAACACACCACATATAGTGCTATCAGTGAATAAACAAGTTATAGGCCTTGAATGTAATACCTCTGATAGGAATGCTCATGTAACAGGAGTTACTAATGGGAAATGAAGCTATGTTTCCAATAAAAAGGGATGATATAATTCTTGAAAAGTATTGTGCTGTGTACCCTTCTTTAGGCCAGGTACTTCCCTTAAAAGTACTTGTGTCTTCTTGAATTTTCAGTTTGAAAAATTGTCTTAGAAAGTCATTTAACAGCTTTCACTCACAACCAGCACTTTTTGACAACAGATCCAAGGGCCAAGCACCATTTGTAGTTGCTGTCACAAGGCAAAGTTGCAATGACTCTGAGAGTTGGCTTTCTTCACTGAAGTACACTGGTGAATCCTGAATGGCTCTGAGTTTGATCCTGCAATTGCCATTAGTTAAAGCCAAATCCAAAAGCAAGACTGTTGAAAAAGAGGCCAGTGAATTATGCATTAAATAAACTGTGTTATTCTCACTTGTTAGCTAGTTGCAGTTCTTCTGCTTCCTGTGAGAATTTTAAACACTATTTGAAAGAGGATTGCATAAAATACAGTCAGTCACGAGTTCTGTAACTGATATTTGGTGAGGTAGCTCTTGTGTGTATGACTGAGTTACTCATTCATTAAAATGGACTGAGCCAGTTTAAAACTACCCTGACCCATGAGCTGTATTTATATGTCTGTTTAAAACCATGCCCATCTGTGCACTTTGCCAGTGCACGCACACATAGAAAGAACCCCAGGTAATTACAAACCTATTAACCTTACAAGCATCATCATATTACAAATGACTTCATAAATTACAATATCAAGAATCTTACTAGACTGAACCCCAAAAGTTTGACTTTGTGAAGGGCAGATCATGTTTACTGAATCTGGTAAACATCTTTAAAAGGGTTGCAGAAGATGTAGACAGTGGCCATGCAGTACACACATCATATCTTGAACGGACCGAGGCCTTTCATACCATTCTTCTTGCTGTCATTATAAAAAACTGCAGTGTTTTAAAAACAGACGCATAGTGGTAAGGATAGCAAAGACATAACCTATACAGTGTGAGTTGCAAGTGCTTCATCAGAAAGTATGAAAGTGACCATCAGTGTCCCTCAGGGCTCAATGCTGGGACCACTCCTTTTTGGAATTTACTTCTCAGTTCTCCAAGCACAGAGCCAAGACATCTATCTAACTAAGACTGCAGATGACTGCAAACTGGAGGTTGCTGTTACGTCATCCTCAAACACCTAAATCCTCCATAATGAACTGACCTTTATAAATACTTGGTGTACTGAAAATGGATTCAAACTAAATGTAAGAGAGTGTAGTATCATCACATTTGGTAGAAACCCCCTCCCCCCAATCATACTGTACAGACAACACACAATGTAATCAGGGACCTAAGAACTTAGCTTGTAACTCCCTCTCTTTTGACCATCATCTGTCAATGGTTGTCAGGAAATCCTTTTATTTAGCACAACTAATTGCCAGAGAAATATCACAAAGGTCTAAAGTGGTAACCACTCTTTTGTATTCTGCCTTGATCAGGCCAATTATCAAGTACAATGTGCACTTTGGGTAGTATCCCATTAAATATATTAAACAATTAGAAAGATCACAAAGATTCCTAATAAAAAAGATCACAGACGTAAAGTCTCTGAGCTACCAAGTGAGACAGGAAGCTCTATCCCATTATTCAATGTCTTATTGACTTTTGAGAGGAGATATCTGTCTCAGTATCCATACCATTACAGACCCAGTTGTATTTCAGGTCCAGTAGTTCTACCAATACGAGAATAAACAGATAAATAAAACACAGTGGAGGGACAAGTGTCTCCCAAACTTCTGGAATAAACTTCCGCTACATGTTAAGCAGTGAAGCTCACTATCTTCCTTTAAACATAACCTAGATGACAGTATGGATAGCCATAAAGATATTCTGGGGCTGACACTGGAGAAAGGAGGTGTGTTGTGAGGGAGAGCACTAATAAAGCATAAATCATCATAAAATTTAATGGCCTTGAAATATTTATGAATCTATGAGAAAAGGAGAATAGAACGGGTAGAAGAATGGAAGAAGGAAAGTTAGAAGATTGGAATGGAGGAAAGGATGAGGGAATGTAGGATTGTGGGATGTAGGGAGGGAGAGCAGGATGAAGGAAAGGATGGAGAGAAGAAGGGATGGATGTAGAGCTGGGGCTGTATGGAATAAAGGATGGAGGGAGAACAGAATGGAAGGGTGGAAGATGGGGGATTGGGCTGGATGGAAAGATGGAGGGAGGAAGGGATACAGGGAATGATGAAGGAAGGAAGGACTGGAAGAAAGGATGAAGGAAGGAATGGATGGAGGGAGGGAGGGATGGCTGGGTGGAAGGAAGAGTGGATAGAAGCCTGAAGGGAGGTAGATATGAAGGGTGAGGAAGATAAAGTGACACATCTTCATATTTTAGAAGGAAATATGTACCCAGTCATAAGGGGGATAAGAAAATCATTATTGGTCTGCTATTTAGTGCCAGAGGCAACATCCATTGAGTATCTGAATGCAGTGGATGTAGGACAACTGCAGGGTCATGCCTGATTCAACATCAAAGTGAAATGTAATGCATTTTGTTGTTTTACTTCATGTGCTGTTCTTGAAGGAAATGCTGAGAAGGCTGCATGCACTGCTGCTAAGGCCAGGAATGTAGAGGATATGTGTTCCATGATGCAGCCGGTGATTCTCAGAAGATATGGTAAAGAGGGAGTAGAAGTTATGTGAAGTTATGGGCCATGAAGGGCTTATATAACTGGTGCAGGAGTTTATCAGCAAGGATAGAACTCTAGAAAAGTCCTACCCAAGGTGAAGGGAGGGTCAGGGATGTCTAGGTGAGGGCACTGTTAACCAACAGACTTCATGGCACTGTGCATGTGTTTACATCTGAGAGAGAAAGGTAACAATAAAAAGACTAAGATAATGGTATAAAAAATTGGGAGAGTAGATTATTCAATGCCGGGGGAGGTGTTCAAGGATAAGTTAGGACACTAGGACCAATCCAAGGAAGTAGAGCTATGGGAGAGTAGATTATTCAATGCCGGGGGAGGTGTTCAAGGATAAGTTAGGACACTAGGACCAATCCAAGGAAGTAGAGCTATGGGAACAAGTCAGGGATGGATTACTCATGGCTATGAATAATGGTCCAAGGAAAACAGCAAAAGAGGAGACCAATAAAGATCCATAGAAATATTTGGGAAGGAATTAAGGTAAAACACAGGTCATAAAAGAGGCAGAAATGAAAGATGGGGAGATGGGAAAGGCACAATATAAGTAGGCAAGCGGAAGTGCAACAAAAGAGATGAGGACTGCAAAGGCATAATCTGAAAGGAGGTGACAGAAGGGATTAAGATGAGGTACAATGACTTTCTAGATACATAACGGAAAAAAGAAAGGCAGGAACAGACCTGGCCATGATAATCAAAAACTAGGAGGGAGGTCACAGAAAAGTGGGTAAAAAGCAACGTTTTTAAAATAATTATTTGCTTAAATTTGTATGAAGAAGATGAAGAGAAGGCTGTCATGTTGTGACAGAGAGGGGGAGAGGAAAGGCAGAGTGGAGGGAGCAGTGAACAAACATCAGGACAGAACGCAAGGATAATGAGAAGGAGATGGCTTCCCTGAGAGGGGGTACAGCACAGATCTACTGTGTTACCTCAAAATATACAAGCTCTGAATACACAAACTCATACGTTTCTACACCAGACATGTTCCCTTAAGTACATATAACCTCGAAAGATACAGAATTAAAGATAACAATAAATTCATGCAAATAAGCAAAAGTAAATGAATAAACATTTTTAAGGGGCTATACCCCACCTGCACCCTCAAGTGGGGGAAACAGCCACTCACCACTTTACTCATATATTTTCACACTGAGTTTGCTCCAGCTCAAAGGAAAGTGATCTTTTTAGGAAAAAATGTGATCACTCATTCTCTACCACCCTTCAAACTTAGAGTAGCATTAAGGCATACACCTGGAGCCTCTATACATCATTACAATCAGTAGTGTGAAAACACATCATATGGAAAATCAACTCAAGCAGACAATGCCTGAGTAACTACAAATCACACAGAGCTCAAGCAAGTCATGCTAAACAGTAATGCACAGGGATCGGTGAGCTGCATCCAGGGTCTCAGTAATCTGGCCAGAGTGCTGACAGGTCCTCTGATGGAGGTTTTATGTAGCTCACTAGGCAACTGGTGAAGTGCCTGTTAACTGGAATGTAACTAATGTGACATGACTCTGCAAGTAAGCGATCAGCAAACTACAGGCTTGTTAACCTAACAATGATAGCAGATCAGGATATGGACATACTTCTGAGGGAAAGAATGGTTGCTTTCCTAGAGAACAACATCCAAGATAACAGCCAACTGGATTCATGTATAAAAGAAGCTGCTAGGCAAACCTGATCTAGAGTTATAACTGAGTTACTAGAGAACTTGACAGGGATGATAAGGCCTACCAGATTTCTGCCAAGATTTTCTACTGTCTTGGACAGACAGCTAGTAGAAAAACTGGGGTGGGCTGAAGGTATGATGAAGACCATGGAAATGGATAGCATGGCTGAATAGGAGGACACAGAGAGTTGTGCTGGAGGGGCAATGTCAAGAATAAGGAAAGTGATAGATTACTGTATGGGTTTTGGTAACAGTGTAGGGAGCTTGGGAGTACAATAGGGGGCCTAGGATAAGTACTCTTCACTATGTTCATTTTAGACATACATGAAAGAATAGAGACCAACCAGGACTGGACACAGCACAAGGGCAACTAAGGCAGCTGCCTAGAGCCCAGTGTTGGCTGAGGAGCCAGGACATACATTAATTTAAAGAAAAATTGTCCACATGTCACAAACTGATTTAGTACTCTGGCTATGCTGTTTGCCATGCAACAGTTACAGTCTCTTTGGTTCAAATTCAACCCAATGAAAGAGACTCGAGCTATTGGTGTAGGAAATTAGAGTACAGCTCATTGCAGCATTGTAAACAGCAAACAGCAAGGCAGCATTTCAATCACTGTTGCACTGTCTACAAGAGGGGCAGAGATCAGTGTTTTTGCACAAAATGGTCGTTTTGTGTGTGTGTGTGTGTCTTCGCTTTTAGCTTAGACACTTCCACAAACTTTTGTACCCGATACCTAGAAAAGGCAAATCACTGAGAAAATTACAGACTGCAAGTAATGCAAGGTTTTCTTCAGAAAATGCTTAACATTTATGCCCCCTTTTTTTACATGTATTATTTAAGTCCCAGGAGCAATATCTGCTCAGATTCACACATTAGGCAAATAAAAGTAGAAAGACTCAAATTTTGTACCTTTGCATACAGGAAGCCTTTTAAGTTATTGGAGCCTTAAACCTCTGCACTGTCTACCAGACCGTTGTTACCTTGTTCATTTTTGACAAACAGCTGAGGATTACAATCAGTCAATAATGAGTCATTAGAGTTTCATAGTTCTTGTTGTTCAGAAAATGCATGTCCCTTCAGCATCTTTTGTGTTAATTTTTTAAGTAAATAAGCATTGTCTGGTACTTAAGGCTCTGAGCTATTAACAAACTACTTGCTGTAGTCAAAAGTCTAGGATTTTAATCCTTCCACCTCCATTTGGCTACTGCGTGAGTTTGAGTAATTCACTCAGACAAGGCTCTTGTCCTGTGTCCAGTGGGTTTACTGATTAACAAATACATAAAAATAATATTTAAAATTTGCCACTTTCGGGACCTTTGCTCCCCCCACACACATATGTTTGGCTTTGACTAGAATTCTTGAGTAAAGAAATTGAGAGGTATTTTGGTCTGCTCATTGTGTCTTTTTGGCAAATTGCGCTTGGTATGGGAATCCTTCAGAAAATGCTTACCAATACAAATCATGTTATTCTAGCAACTTTCTCAGGATCTAAGCCATAGTCTCAGTAGTTTATCAGTTAGCATACTGCCCTTTGGTGCAGAAATATCAGAAGGCTCTGATTTCTATGCCCACAGCAGGTAGTTAGATTAAGTTCTGATACTGCAGTGCAATGTAAGGAGATGGCTGCCTTACATGTGAGATGATAAACTGAGGCCCCATCTGCCTTAGATGGTAGCAGCTCAAGTGGAAGTAGTGTCCCATAGTGCTTTTTCAGGGGAAGTATCCTGGTCAAATCTCCCCTCCTTAGTATACATTCCACTGAAAAGAGGCCATTGGCCTCTTGGAACTCGCACATAACAGACTACTACAGAACAACTATACTTTTTTGTAAGCCTTCTACCTTGGAGTAGCATTTTATCATCAAAAAATCATAACAAAAGAAATCAAATGAAAGAGTGTAGTTTTTCAAGACCTAAATACCCTTTAACATACTTGGCAAAGTACAAAGACAGAAATGGTAGAACATGTGGCATTTCCTGACCTAAACAGCTGTATGGACACCTGGAAAAGTGCAAAGAAAGAAAGAAAGGGAGGAAAGTACCATCTTTTCTGACCTAAACAGATTTTCTTATAGTCAGGAAAGTAAAGACAGAAAAGGAAAAGAGTGAGGTATTCAGTGACCCAAAGTGCCCTTTACATATCTGGAGTAATGCAACGACAGAAAAAGAGCGTTTAGATAGAACAGAGCAATAACTTAGTAGTTGATCCTTTTGAAATTAATAAAAGGCAGTATGAGGAGGTCTTTTTCAGTGTGTGTGAGAGTGGACATGGCAAACCAGGGCCTACAACAGACTATTCATTTAATTAAATAAATGAATTTAAATGTAAAATAAAAGTGAAGTCAATCATTGAATGGCAGTAAAGGTATAACGGCAATTTCAAAGGACATGTTTGAATGATGAAAGTGTTCTATTTTGATTAAGGTCAAGTAACTGACCTACAGAAGTGAAGGTTAACAAACACAATTACTAATGAAACTGTCATATGATAACATTAATATAAATTGCCAGAATCTAACCTCTGATTTCCAAGCCAGTAGTATAAACTTATATAAGTTTACACAACTAATTAATAACCCCTGCAAGATACAATAAAGTGAACAACCAAGGCTTCATTCTGGACTGGATGCTAGTCTCTTATCCCACCAAATTTAGCAAAGTAGCAAAAAAATGAAGAGATATTCCCTTTTGCTGCAGTGAACTGTCCAACAAATAATCCACAAACCAAAAGACAGCTGGTTCACCCAGGCTAACACTGTACTGAAAAGCAAATAAACAGTCTGTGCAATCCCATAATAAAATCTCTGTTAAAAATCCAGAATTTAATGAAATAAAACAAAATAAGAACAAAAATAATAAAAATTAAGTCCCTGTCCAATGATAAGCACTTTCAAATAGTTCTTCTTCAGATCGTATAATCAAATGGGATATTCATCTGTATATATAAGCCAGTCAAAATTATTCATCCAATGAGAATATCAACACCAAGGTTCCAGCCAATCCATGTTTGGATTTCTCCATCTGATTTGCATAAACCGGGTTAACAATCCCATTTTCTAAATGGATGCTTCACATAGCTTGCTAATGTTCAGTTCTAATGAAATATGCAAAGTAGGTGATGTTAGTAACCAATAGCACTTCCAAAAGAAGTAACAGATGAAGCAGCTAGCTTTCATGCATACTTAGAAGCATGCCTCACACTAATGTACTGGAGTCAGAATATGCAAAATAGGTGAACTAAACAGCCAATAGTGGCTTCCAAAAAAACAGCAAAAGACAAATCTGCTAGCCTTCATGTATTCTTATTGAAAAACTTGTCAAATAATCCCAAAAGCAGTTCTTTACATATTTCTAATATTCAATAAAGGAAAAATGGCACGAGCAATAAATGAATGATCTAAGTAGCCAATGGTGGCTTCCAAGGAGCAGCAAAAAACAAATCTGCTGACTTTCATAAATTCCTATTATGAAACTTCTTTTCCTTAATCTAATTAACCCAAAAGAAGTTTTTCACATATCTCTGATGTCCAGTGATGGGGATGACAAAAAAAAAAAATAATATATATAGTAGAATGCATCGCTATCAATAAAAAATAGGCGATGTCATTACTAAAATTTCATTTCTCAAGACAGGAATATAGCAGGACAATTACTAAGTGACAATAAATGTCAAGGCTCCATGTCTTCCAAGGCTACATTTGTACCTCGATAAATTCACATGGTGACTGCCTATAAGTTTTTCCTGAGAAGAGTATAAGTATGCTATTTCACTCTAGCAATGTATGCAAATTTCAGACTTCATTTCATCCATCCAAAGTCAGTATATATAAGTTTCTGACTTCATGCCATCCATTCAAGATCAATAGGGAACTTTTACTAGAAATCCACCATCTCTGTTCAGATGTTTATCATATTGTCCAGTTTTGTATTGATGAAACCAGAGCAGGAAAGATATGGGCATATTAAACTACAAATAGCATATGTCGACAGCATCAAATCTTCTAATCTTGACACTAACATAATCGAACTTAATCAAACTTCCGTTAGGATATAAATGCTCTTATAAAGCAAAATAATAAGTATGTTATTTCACTATAGCAATGTATGCAACTTTCAGACTTCATTCCATCCATCCAAGATCAATATGTATACATTTCTGAATTCATCCCATCCATTCAAGATCAATAGGAATTTTTACTAAGATTCCACCATGTCTCTTCAGATATTTATCATTCATCACTTATGATCTCGTTAGCTAATGGTCGATCTACGTCTCTTCAAGACAGGTTTCAACGGTATAATACTATTCAACCCCAGATGTTGATCAGCTCTAAGGTTTATTATCCATTTGGTTTCCCTAAGTTCAGTTATAATCTCAATATCCCCTTTTTTTGGGCCAATATGTATGGTATCTATAGCTTTATATGAAAACAAGTGATCTTTATGCTAACTGACATGATTAGCTAGGGCATTATGAACATCTTGGTTCACAATGTCCCTTTGATGCCATTGGCTACTTAGATCACCCATTTATTGTTCGTGCCATTTTTCCTTTATTGAATATTAGAAATATGTAAAGAACTGCTTTTGGGATTATTTGACAAGTTTTTCAATAAGAATACATGAAGGCTAGCAGATTTGTCTTTTGCTGTTTTTGGAAGCCACTATTGGCTGTTTAGTTCACCTATTTTGCATATTATGACTCCAATACATTAGTGTGAGGCATGCTTCTAAGTATGCATGAAAGTGCTATTGGTTACTAACATTACTTACTTTGCATATTTCATTAGTACTGAACATTATCAAGCTGTGTGAAGCATCCATTTAGAAAATGTGATTGTTAACCTGGTTTATGCAAATCAGATGGAGAAATCCAAACATGGATTGGCTGGAACCTTGGTGTTGATATTCTCATTGGGTGAATAATTTTGACTGGCTTATATATACAGATGAATGTCCCATTTGATTATACAATCTGAAGAAGAACTATTTGAAAGCACTTATCGTTGGACAAGGGACTTAATTTTTATTATTTTTGTTCTATTTCATTCTTTTCATTAAATTCTGGATTTTAACAGAACTTTTATTACTGGATTGCACAAACAGTTTATTTGCTTTTCAGCACAGTGTTAGCCTGGGTGAACCAGCTGTCTTTTCGTTTGTGGATTATTTACTGGACAGTTCACCGCAGCAAAAGGGAATATCTCTTCATTTTTTTGCTACTTTGTTTATATTTCCCTCTGCACATGGCTAATGAATCTAGCGACTCAAGGAGTAAGACAAATGCTGCTGTTTTGGATTTTCTCCAAGGAACAAATATGGAAAATGCAGACAAAGTACAGTTGTGTACTCTTACCATAAATGTAGATGTTCGAGTGTGTTCACTGTTGCAGTCATCACTGTAGGGTTCTTTCTGCCAACAGTAGCCCCCAATCGGACAGAATCCCAAAGTCTGGATTGGGTGCCAGCTGAGGTCGCATTTATCCTGACGTCAATGCGCCGGAAGGTATAAAGACCTCAGTTGATGCCATACCCCCAGTTTTTCTTGCCCCAGATGTCAGGTGCCCAGAAAGAAAAGGCTAAAAAAGAAACCATGCCCACAACCTCAGCAGCCAAAATACCTCACAACAGACAATACTGAAGGAAAAAACAAAAGCGGGGATAGGAGGAAGGGTAACCTGGACTGCAACAGTGAACACACTCGAACATCTACATTTATGGTAAGAGTACACAACTGTACTATGTCCTTCATGGTTCACTGTTGCAGTCATCACTGTAGGGTTGAGTCCCAAAGCTAAGAAAGGGTGGCTGGAGGAGAAATAGAGGGAGCGGTCACAAAACCTTGCAAAACTGCAGAAGCAAAACCTGCCCTGGATTTAGAATAGAGAGGGAGGTTGTAATGCTTAGAAAAGGTATGTACAGAACTCCAAGTAGCAGCTTCCAAAATATCCTTGGTAGGAACCCCACAAAGAAAAGCTGCTGAAGTAGCAGTAGCCCGGGTAGAATGAGTCCCAACATTAACAGGAACCGGATTGCCATGATAAGAGTAACAGAACTTGATGCAATGGGCAATCCACTTGGAAATAGTTTGCTTATTGATTGCTTTCCCCTGAACAGTAGGAGCATAAGCGACAAACAGCTGATCAGATTTCCGGAATATCTTGGTCCTGTCCAGGTACAGACAAAGCTGTCTGTGCACATCTAGAGAGTGCAAAAGACTTTCTTCCTCACTTTGAGGATTAGGATAAAAGGTAGGCAAATTAATAGACTGATTCAAGGCCACTGCCGAAACCACCTTGGGCATAATTGTGGGATTAGTCCGTAGAGAGACCCTGTCCTGATGAAAAATAAGGAAGGGTTCCACAGTCATGAGTGCTTGCAATTCCGAAATTCTTCTAGTAGAGGTAATAGCTAAAAAAAGCAGTTTTCCAAGACAGAAATTTTAAATCCATGGAAGCTGCAGGTTCAAAAGGAGACAAAGTTAATTTCTTCAAAACATAGTGGAGCCCTCATAGGGGGCCGAATATTCTTAGCCCCTCTAAGAAAGTGTTTAAGTAAAGGATGAGAAAAAATTGGAGGATCCGTATCGTAATGTGCAGAAATAGCAGAAGCATGAAGCTTAACAGATGAAAAAGGCCCGTATGTAATAACTCTGTCAGATACTGTAAAATCAGAGGAATGTTTGGAACAGAAGAATCACCACCCTGGACTTGACTCCAGGAGCAAAATCTTTTCCATTTTCCCGCATAAGATTTTCTAGTGCTGGGCCGTCTACCTTTAAGGATTACATCCAATACCTGTTTGGAAAGGGCAGAGGTGTTTACAGACCCTGGATCCGCCAGGCAGCTAGATGCAGAGTCTTGACATGACTGTGCAGTATCCGGCTGTCTCGTTGAGACTGTAGATGAGGGATTTGAGGCATAATCCAGGGAGGCTCCTGAACCTAGGTCATCAGAGTGGAATACCAGAATTGCCGAGGCCAATTGGGAGCCAGTAGAATCATGTGCGGTCTGTCTTGTTTTATCTTCAGAAGTACCCGAGGTAGAAGAGGAAAGGGAGAAAAAGCATATACTGAGAGGTGTTTCCAACTGGATGAGAGGGCATCCACTTTCCATGCTAGTTTGTGGTAGGTCCTTGTGCAGAATAATGGAAGTTGATGATTCTGAGGGGATGCAAAGAGATCTATGTCCGGACATCCCCAAGCCCTTGTAATCCAGAAAATCTGAACATCCAACATCCATTCGTGTGGATCTGAAATGCATCTGCTCAATGCGTCTGCCAGAGTGTTGTCTTTCCCTGGCAGGAAGTGCACCTGCAAGTCGACACTGCAGGTCAGAGCAGTGTACCAGAGATTCATGGCTAATCTGCACAGGGGGTAAGAGTGAGAGCCCCCCTGCTTGTTGATGTACCACATCACTGTAGTGTTGTCTGTCCATATCAGCAACTATCCTGGTAGAAGAAGGTCCCTGAAGGTTATCAGGGCAGTGTGTACAGCTAACATCTCCTTCAAATTTATGTGCAGGTGCGTTTGCTCCTTCATCCAAACACCCTGAAGACATCTCCAGTGCATGTGGGCTCCCCATGCATAATCTGAAGCATCCGTTGTCAGAACTTGGCTGGTCAGTGGAGGACAAAAAGGCTTCCCCTTGTTCTGTAGACAGGCTGCGGCCCACCAAAGAAACTCTCGCTGGAGACAAGGCAAAATCGTGACCACTGTTTCCAAACTGTGGTAATGCTGAGACCAGACACTCTTGAGGTACCACTGCAGTTTCCTCATATGCAGCCTTGCATATGGTATTAGCAGAATGCAGGAGGCCATGTAACCCAAAGCCTGCAGAATTTTTCTTGCAGTCAGCTGTTTCATTGAAGCCAGGTGTTGGAAAAAAGAAGCCAGTTGCACTTTTTTGTCTGGTGTCAAGGAAGCCATCTGGGTTGAAGTACTCGGAAGAGCACCCAGGAAAGTAATCTGTTGTGTGGGTACCAGATTTGATTTCTTTAGATTCACTGTGAAACCGAGGCACTGAAGAAGATGCTGTACAAAAGCTAGATGCCGAAGTAGAGTGTCTTTGTCGTCCACTTGAAGAAGACAGTTGTCCAGATAAGGGTAAATTTGAATCCCCTTCTGTCTGCAAAACGCCATTACTGGTGCCAGGCATTTCATAAAGACCCTGGGCGCAGTAGATAAGCCAAAGGGCAGCACAGAGAACTGGTAATGCTTTGAGCCCGCTTTGAAACACAGATACCTTCTGCACTCTTGCCTTATAGGAATATGCAGGTAAGCTTCCTTTAAGTCCAAAGTCACCATCCAAGCATTCTTGCCCACCATAGGCAGCAGCTGCTGCAGAGTGAGCATCTTGAATTTCAGTATATCTAGGAAGGTGTTTAGTACAGAGAGGTCCAGGATTGGTCTCCAAGAATTTTCCTTCCTGGGAACCAGGAAAAGTCTGGAAAAAAAAACCTTGCCCTATTTCTAAATTTGGCACCAATTCTATGGCCCTCATAGCCAGGAGGGACTGAACCTGCCATTGTGCCTCTGCCCACTGATGATTTGGCAGGTCTGGCCAACCGTTCAATTTTGGCAAAGTGTGGAAATGAAATCTGTAACCTCTTGAGACTATGTCCAGAACCCATTTGTCAAGGGTTATGTGGCTCCAATTTTGATAGAAAAGAGAAATCCTTCCCCCCAAAGGAGCTTCCAGGAGAGGAGCCCCTGGAACCAGAAAGGGAGAGTCATAAAGACTGTTTTCAGTAGGGTTGAGACTTATCTTCACCTCCCTTGGGAGAGGAGGCACTCCACTGCCTATTCCTAAAATGGGACTGTGACTGTCCCCTACCTCTGGAATGCCTGAATCTGCCTCTCTGAGACCTGTCCGAGCCCGGAAAGGATCAAGGTTTAGTTGGCCAGTGTCTGCTAAATCTAGGAGGTTGCACTTGTAGAAAATCCTTAACCATTTGCATAGATTTGGCTTTGTCTTCCATTTTCTTCAATACCTCCTCAGCTTTGGACCCAAACAGAACATTGTGCTGCAAAGGGGCATCCAAAAGTTTGGCTTTAATCTGATCCTGCAAGCTTTGATCTCTTAACCAAGCATGTCTTCTAATAACAGCGCCAGTTGTTGCAGCCCTAGAAGAAGCCTCCAAAGAATCAACACCACAATGCAGGGTATGTTTACCCACCTGTTCAATAACATAAAATAAATCCTGTAACTCCTGATTATCCGCACCAATAGACACAGCTGACATCTTTTGTTTAAATACAGACAAAAGGTATTGCTGATACTTCAGCGTATGAAATTGACAGTTCAAAGCCCTAAAAGACAATGTAGCAGAAGTATAAACCTTTTTACCCCATCTCTCCAAAGCCCTGGACTCTCGGTCAAAGGGAATAGGATTTTTAGCAGAGGCCGCTTTAACACCCTTAGGACCCTGAGAAATCGTTTCCGGATCAGGCGAAAGATTTTTAAAAAGAAATTTATGAGAATCTGGAGCCCTATAATACCTATCCGGTTTGGCCGGAGTAGGGGGAAAAGAATCAGGAGAGAGTGAAGCTTCCAAAAAAACATCATCAACAATGTCCAATACAGGGGGAATAGCCAGAGGCTTATGCTGTGTGAGAAGAAGAAAATCCCTAAGCCTTTTCTTAGATTCAGAGAATTCCTGCCCTTCACAGTGAAAATGCACCCTCATATCATGCAAAGTTTCACCAAAAGAATAATCCTCAGGAGGAGAGGTGGAAGGAAAGGAATCTTCAGCATCAGAATCCTCATAAAGAGGAAAAGAATAATCCTGCTCAAGGGAAGAAGCAGAAGAAACAGAAATTTGGTCTGAAGAATCATAATCGGACTATAATCTAGGCTTCTTGTCAGGAGGGGGATGAGAACCCCTGATCATAGTTAAAAGATCTTCAGCCATCCTAAGCATCTGCCTCTGAGGCCTGGGACCCTGATCAAAAGGTGCCTGTGCTAGCCATTTCACTTTAGCTGGAGCCTTAGACTTTGACTTAGCATGTAAACCTGAGTCCACATTTACAGGAAGCTGTGAAGGCCTGAGAACTCCCTCAGAAGCCGGTACCTGCCTACCGGCTCTGGACCCAACTGAGGGAGCAGTATCTGAAGGTCCAGTCCCTGGCAATTCTGAAGACCCATCAGCTCCACACCAGAGTTGGTACAGGCAATTGGTTCAAAAGAGGCAGACGATAGGGGGTGCAAAGGCACCTCACTGATGACCGTCGAACCAGCAACTGGCAATAACTGAGTAACATCCTTTGCTGTGGACCTCAGAGGCCTGTCTGCATCCCTGCGCCTCTTACACACCCCAGAAGCCAGAAAAGAATCTGAAGACATGTTTACCTTTTTCCAAAATAGTAAAAGGCAAAGTTATATCTACGCCTAATAGTATGCTGATTAAATCTAGCACAAAACACACAATTAGCAACGTCGTGGTCAGGACCCAGGCAGGGAATACAGTAAGAGTGAAAATCCCTATGAGGTATTTGCTTCCCACAAGAATTACAATTATTAACTTTTTCTGACATCTGACTGGAGCAAGAAAAAGACCTCCCCAACAGGGTACTTATCTGTAAAACACAAAAATCCTAGGATTAGATCCAAAAACAAACAGGAACAGACCAATCGGCATCAGTGAACTGCAAAGGGCACCGTGCGGCAAGAAAGACTGGGGATATGGCATCAGCTGAGGTCTTTATACCTTCCGGCGCATTGACGTCAGGATAAATGTGACCTCAGCTGGCGCCTGATCCAGACTTTGGGATTCTGGCCGATCGGGGCTGCTACTGGCAGGAAGAACCCTACAGTAATGACTGCAACAGTGAACCATGAAGGACATCAACTTGAATCCACTACTGAGCTTACATTTTGATTTGAATGAAGCTAGCGTTGAAAGTAATCCTAAGGAAAATGCTGATAGTTCCAGGTTTGAAACCATACTTAGGGATGTTGAAACTGCTGCATAAAAACTGAAAAGACTTACTTGGCAGCGGTACCATTTAGAAGCATGTCTGCATCACAAAGTTATACCTAGAGGCATGCGGGTCAAATGCATGCCTAGCTATGGGAATCAACATCCTTCATTATTATCAAGCTGGCAGGAAATCAGTCTTGAAACCAGCTTCAGGTACATCAAACTTCTGTTAGAATATTTTAAACCAGAAGAAGAGAAGACTGTTCAACAGATACAAGACAAACAGATAGAACTAGAAAAGGTGAATTTAACTCCTTATCATATAAATAGATTGGAAACGTTACAGTTTAATTTGAATATCTATGAGTCTAAAATAAAAGAACAGAAAATTAAAAAAACTGAATAGAGATGTATTGGATTTCAAGCATGGACGTATGGATAATAAACTTTAGAGCTGATCAACATCCGGGGTTGAATAGTGTTATACCATTGAAACCTGTCTTGAAGAGACGCAGATCGACCATGAGCTAACGAGATCATAAGTGATGAATGATAAATATCTGAAGAGACATGGTGGAATCTTAGTAAAATTTCCTATTGATCTTGAATGGATGGGATGAAGTCAGAAATTTATACATATTGATCTTGGATGGATGGAATGAAGTCTGAAATTTGCATACATTGCTATAGTGAAATAACATACTTATTATTTTGCTTTATAAGAGCATTTATATCCTAACGGAAGTTTGATTAAGTTTGATTATGTTAGTGTCAAGATTAGAAGATTTGATGCTGTCGACATATGCTATTTGTAGTTTAATATGCCCATATATTTCCTGCTAAGGTTTCATCAATACAAAACTGGACAATATGATAAACATCTGAACAGAGATGGTGGAATTCTAGTAAAAGTTCCCTATTGATCTTGAATGGATGGGATGAAGTCAGAAACTTATATATACTGACTTTGGATAGAAGAAATGAAGTCTGAAATTTGCATACATTGCTAGAGTGAAATAACATACTAGTACTCTTCTCAGGAAAAACTTATAGGCAGTCACCATGTGAATTTATCGAGGTACAAATGTGGCCATGCAAGACATGGACCCTTGACATTTATTGTCACTTAGTAATTGTCCTGCTATATTCCTGTCTTGAGAAATGAAATTTTAGTAATGACATTGCCTATTTTTTATTGATAGCGATGCATACTACTATATATATTATTTTTTTGTCATCCCCATCACTGGACATCAGAGATATGTGAAAAACTTCTTTTGGGTTAATTAGATTAAAGAAAAGAAGTTTCATAATAGGAATTTATGAAAGTCAGCAGATTCGTTTTTTGCTGCTCCCTGGAAGCCACCATTGGCTACTTAGATCATCCATTTATTGTTTGTGCCATTTTTCCTTTATTGAATATTAGAAATATGTAAAGAACTGCTTTTGGGATTATTTGACAAGTTTTTCAATAAAAATACATGAAGGCTAGCAGATTTGTCTTTTGCTGTTTTTTGGAAGCCACTATTGGCTGTTTAGTTCACCTATTTTGCATATTCTGACTCCAATACATTAGTGTGAGGCATGCTTCTAAGTATGCATGAAAGCTAGCTGCTTCATCTGTTACTTCTTTTGGAAGTGCTATTGGTTACTAACATCACCTACTTTGCATATTTCATTAGTACTGAACATTAGCAAGCTGTGTGAGGCATCCATTTAGAAAATGGGATTGTTAACCCGGTTTATGCAAATCAGATGGAGAAATCCAAACATGGATTGGCTGGAACCTTGGTGTTTGATATTCTCATTGGGTGAATAATTTTGACTGGCTTATATATACAGATGAATGTCCCATTTGATTATACGATCTGAAGAACTATTCGAATGCGCTTATCGTTGGACAAGGGACTCAATTTTTATTATGTTTGTTCTTATTTTGTTTTATTTCATTCTTTTCGTTAAATTCTGGATTTTAACAGAGCTTTTATAACTGGATTGCACAGACCATTTATTTGCTTTTTAGCACAGTGTTAGCCTAGGTGAACCAGCTGTCTTTAGGTACATTCCTAAACACTCTAAGTGACCACTTCCCCAGACTATGGCCATAGAACAGTTTCTCAAATGGCCAAAGAATGTAATAATAATAGTCTAGCTCTAATCAGCAATAAAATCAACTCAGTCTAGCTCATCTAATTCTGTACTATCCGGAGAAAACCTCTGACCTGACTGGCATGCAGAACTTCTACAATTCAAATAGACAAGTTCGGACCTCCAACAAAGCCTTAATCGAAACCATCACATTCAAAAACAACTCCAAGGAATCACTATTTGCCCACTAAAAAGCAAAAATATGGAACACAACCAGGGAATCACTATTTGCCCATGAAATAGCAAAAATATGGAACAACCTTCCCCCTGACCTCAGACTACAAAACTCCACACCCTCCTTCAAAAGTCTACTTAAAACATGCCTCTTCACCAACCATCTATGCAACTGTAATTGACCCCCTGAAGCTTCATCCACTCACTCTTTCTACATGCCATCTGTCCTAGACAACACAAACAACACCAGCTAACTATACGTATTCATGTGTGAGCAATAACCTATATATGAGTGTATGCACATGTGTGTGTGTGTGTGTGTGTGTGTGTGTGTGTGTGTGTGTGTATGTATATATATATATATATATATATATATGTGTGTGTATATTCTCTTACATGTATATTTGCTTGAATGTATATATGGAAACTTAAACATTTATATACTCTTATTCAATTGTGAAATATCTTGCAATGCTCTACCAGGTTCTTATCTACTCTCATGGTATATTTTGCACACTTGTATTTTCAACCAAATGGGGGAATATCCTCTTATTGTATACTTACAGCTGTAAAGTCTACAATATGTATGCAGCTACTCTGTAATGTCTCTTTTGTAAATTTTTCTTCTCTTTGTAAACTTATGGAGTTTTCTCTCCAGGACTCCGCTGAAAACGGACACTTGTCCAGTGGGACTATCCTGGCAAACAAATGTTAAATAAATAAATAAACACATAAAATAATTAAATCCAACCATTCCCCATGGCTTTTAAAACTGAGCAAACACCTTGTGATGGATACAGACAGGGCATGGAAAAATTGGATAAAAACACAAAGCCAACAGAAACCTGTAAATGTTCAGACATCTTTGCAACCAGGTTAAAATAGAGATAATGAAGGATGAAAAACAATTTAATTCTCTCCAGCAGACCAGTCATACACATAACCCCCAAATGTTCTGTTCATCTATAAATTCCCTTCTCTACCCTGGGTATGAAAAAGAGCTCAGTCCTTCTCCAGAAAACACTCCTTTCAAACAGTTACTATATTCAATATTTACTTTATTGAAAGTATCGCTAACATAACCACCTGTTCTCTTCAACCACCTTTATCAATTCCCTGTATGTTTTCTACCCTCTCTCTTCTACACCCTCCTAATCCTAGCACCTCCAACAACTCACATGCTATCACTATCCCACCTTTCTCCAATCCCAATATCATAGTCAACTCTCCCTCCTTTTGTCTTCAACCAGTCTCTACCACCTTCTTAAAAAAAAAAAAACTTATTCTCAGGCTCAAACCCTTCAGCATATAACCTCCCATCTGAATATCTCAGACTTGCTGCAGATGAAATTGCCTAGTCAGTCAGAATCCTTATCAATAGATCCACTCCTCATAAAATCTGTGGTTTTCTGGATTTTTGTAATCAGTAAAGGATTGAATTCACTAAATAATGACAGGCATTTGAATTTCAGACTTCATATTCTTCAGAAAATACATGGTAACGCAAAATGTTCTCTTCTAGTAATTTTCTAAGTTTATAAGATCAATATTTGAAAATTGTCCCTATTTTGGGGGCTGTATTCCCCCATTATTGGCCTTGTCCAGTTTTTTTGTGCTAAGAGGTTGAGAGCTATGGTGAGAACTGAATTGACTGAATATGTTTGGGGTCTGTATTCCCCCAATATTGGCTTTGTCCATGTGTTTTGTGCTAAGAGGTTGAGAGCTATGGTGAGAACTGAATTCACTAAATGATACCCATTTAAGTTTCAGTCTACCTGTCTTTCAAGAAACAGCTGATTTGGCATAGTGATATGTTGCTCTGACTGTAGTACATATGATCCTGGCTTCAAGACTTGGCAGTGAAGTGCATGGTGGAAACACAACATTTTATTCTAGCAACTTTCCAAGATTATACGAGCAATGTTTAAAATGTGTCCCTGGTTTTTGGGCTCCAGCCCCAGTAAATTTTGGCTTTTTACAGATTTCTTGTGCTGCAAAGCTGAGAGCTACAGTTGAGTGTCGAGTGGATTTTACAAGGAGCTGAGAGCTTCAGGGGAAGAGACATTTAGTGCTGCTTATGCTGAGTCTGCTTGCATTGTTAATAGCATAACAGGTTGAATACTTGCTTTTAATGCAGAAGGCTGTGGGTTCTCCTCCCACAGTATTTATATGCATTGTTGATACTGTACTGTGTTGTACTTTTAAAGGGGGCGGATGCTGCAGTCCTGAGACTGCCCTCTTTGACAGAGATAACTAGTAACTATGAACTTGTTATCAGTTTCCCATCCATTCCCTATTGCAATATTACTACCTTATGATTTCTTTTAATATACACATAGCCAATTTATTCCTCAAGGGCAACAGGCACTTTATTTGTACATGAAACAATGAAATATAAAGTTGTTTGCTAGCAGCAACCTCTTCATTAGTTACAAATCTCTTTAATGTAGAATTATTTAGATGACTTTTACGTCTGTAGAGATTGTGCATATTTACTGATACTGGTGGACTGTAGAAGTCTGAGTAGACTTTTAAGATGGAAGTTTCTGAGTTGGGCAGTTTTGTCATTGTTGGTGCATGCATTTTATTCATTGTATACTGGAAAAATGTTCAAAACAATACATTTAAAATGCCCTCTAACAACTGTATTGTATTATACAAGGAATATAATTTAATACAACCAGGAAGGTATTTATTGATTATCTTATCAGCTCAGGTATACCCCCTCCCAGTTCTTGGTTGGATGTGTTTGATTAGGAACCAGTTAAATCAACTGTCTTCAAGCACAAACTTTTCTTGTTACTGAATATTTTCACTGATTGAGTCTGAATGCTACTGAAAGTGATGAAGCCAGATTGAAGCAATCACTTCTCTTAGATCTTCGTTTTTTTTTTTTTTGAGGGGGTACTTATTGTCCACACTTGGGGGGTACTTATTGTCCACACCTAGGGAGTTAAGTCCATTGTGTAGGATTTCTGCCACACAACTCTCCCGGCTGAACTATACCTCTCAACTGTCCAGAATTTTGCAGAATAAATAGATTTTTGCTTGTTATTTTTGGTTTGTTCCTTATAAAATGTGTGGTTTTCTGGCAAATCATTTAAAAATGAAGTCACTTAATGACAGACATTGAGTTTCAGAACTCATAAAATTCAGAAAAATGCATGCTAAAGCAAAACCTGTTATTCTATCAACTGTCTAAGTTTATACAAGAGCAATTTTAGTACTGTTTGTTTGTTCCCCAATATATTTGGTCTTGTTCAGATTTCTTGTGTTAAGAGGTTGAGAGGTATGCACAAATAAATCACTTTATAGAATTAGGTATATCCAAACCTCTCATCTGTCCCCAATTTTGGCTCAAAATGTTGCTCTCCCCCTAATAATCCCTCCGCAAAATGGCAATTTTGGAAGAAACGTGGTGGGTTTACAATTAATAAATAATTGTAATGATCAGAGTTATAGATTACTTTTATTTTAGAAATGCATGTAGATTCTCTTATTTTGTCAGCTGCACAACTTAACAGTACTAATATTAAAAAAGTGTCCCTTCTTTGACAGGTTCTCAGCTGTATTGCGTGACTATTTTATATTTTTGCATCACATTTTTGGCCCATTTTTCATAACATTGTGTTTTTCTGGCAAATTAGTGGCAAATCATTAAAGATTGAAGTTAGAAAATAATGACAGACATTTGAGTTTCAGATTTCATACCATTCAGAAAATTCCTACTATTCTATTATCTTTCTAAGTTTATAAGAGCAATATTTAAAAATTGTCCTTATTTTTGGTCCTTTGTCCCATTTCTATTTATGGCTTTTTCCAGATGTTTTGCTCGGAGGTTTAGGGGTATGACAAATGTGTCAGTGCCATCACCGTCAGCCAGAGACATTTCAAATTGTGACATACTTGTTATATCCCACTCCCCCATGTAGTGACTCTGGATGTGTCCAAGCAAGGCAAGGAGCAATTATGCAGTGTAAGTGTGCAAAGTATCCCCCATCCAAGGTAGACACAAGTACTACAGTGGCTTTTCATTTGTCCTTGATTTTGCAGAATGTTCTGGTTTTCTGTCATATTTTTATACTGTTGATTTATGCTTCTTCTTATTCAGAAAATGCATGTTGTAGCAGTGCCTGTTGCTCTGTGTTTAAGTAGCAATGCTTTAATGACCATCAGGTAAGCTTGTCTGCGATTGTAAGGTGCAAGTAAGCTTTAATAAGCATACAGTTAAATAATTATCAACATTGAAAGCCTTTTTGTTGTTGCCATGCAGAGAATATTTACATAACTAGATAATGTATAAGCCTTAGGTATTGAAATGCATATGACAATATTTGTAATAAAGGACAGGATTACAGTATTCCAGAAAAAGAAGTGAATTCCGCTAAAGAATGCTCAGCAGAACAAAAAACAATGTAAATATTGGAAGAGCGTTGCACCACAGGTATTAGTATTTCATCTGAGTATTCGAAACTTGCTAAACAACCAAAATGGCAGAAAGACAGCTTCAAAACAACAGCTTCAATAACAGGCTTTTACCATGTTGAATCCACAATATATGAAATATAGAGCTTTGCTGTTGTAAAAGTCAAGTGGCGTTGTAATTCCACAGGTTTAAAACATGTGGATGTCATAAAAACAGAAAAAAACGAACATAAAAGTGAAGAACCCTTCTGATGTAAACAGTGGACAAGCGCTTTCAGCTTTTTCAAGTATTCTTCAGATCCAAGTAGGTAAGCTAGGTTCAGTGTTTAAAAGTTGGTATCATCCAATGAAGCACCTCAGTGAATGATGAATGTTAACCAATCAAATTAGTCCATTGGTACACACCTCCATAGCTTGAAGTTAAACTCTTTATTTAAAACTCTTTGTTTAAAACAACATGACAGTTTGACGTTTCTAAGACAGACTCAGACATATTTTCAGAAGGAATATTAGTAAAATATTTTCAGTAGGTTCTGGTTAAAAGAACAAGCGCTGCATAAAAGCCAAGATTTGAGAGAAAAAAAGGTGAAAAAAAAAATAAAGATGGTCATTTAGGGCGCTTCTTTTTATTTCATTTCAACAGTTTCTTTGGGACATCAGAGCCTAAGTCAGTATACCTAAGGTTTCTGTCAATGAAAACAGGTCATAAGTGAGCATAGCTCATTGATCGTCTATTTTTAAGTAAAGGTTTTAAGGGAACACAGCCATTAAGGCCGGGGGGGGGTTATCTGCCCTCAGCCACATTATCCATTTGGCTTCCTCTCTGTCAGTCAAATTGGTCAGGTCTCCTTCTCTGGAAGTAAAATGTATCTTTGAAATGACCATGAAAACAAAGCTATGTCCCTCATGCTCACGTAAATGAAGAAAAAGATAATTTGTTTAATTTCTGTTACATGTATCAGACTGATGTTCGATAATTCTTTCCTTTAGCTTCATATTAGTTTTTCTAACAAAAAATGTTGTGCAGGAAGTGCAGGTAGCTATGTAAACAATATTGTCCATGAAAAACAAATGTCTGTTTAGTAACCGGATGCTTAAATGTGTTGCTACAATTGATTACATTGCAGACCTTGCAGAAGCCACATTTCTTTGTTCCTGATAAATTATTATGTACATAGTTGTTACATATCCCATCATTTGAGCATAAAATCCTTTTGAGATTCTACTTATTTTTGAAAAGGAAACTTGGGTTATCTCCAACAATCTCTTTTAACTTTTTATCCGAAGTTAGAATCGGCCAGAACGTTCTGATCACCTGGTATACGTTATCATGGTCCATAGTGTAAGTCAAATTGACCCTTACGTTAGATGTTCTTTTAGGTATAGCTAGGGATGGTGTACTTTCACCTTCTCTAACCTTAGAGGAATAAAAAGGCTTGCCTTTTCCTTTACGTATGTCATTAATTCTGGTCTTGTTTAGTTCTAAACTTCTCTTTCCATATCCTCGTTGGCTGAAATTATTAATAAGCCTCTCTTCTTCCTGGAGAAAGGTTGCCTCTTCTGTACATAGCTTTGAAATCTTTGCAATTTGATTTTCAACAATGTTAGAGAAAATATGCCTGGGATGCATACTGGAAAAATGGAACATGTGATTTCGCCACATATCTTTCCTATAGAGGCAAGTGTCTATTCCCTTCCCCAGATCAAGAGATAATCTCACATCCAGAAAGTCAATCATCTCTCTAGATGTTTTTACATCAAATTTCAGGAAAGTAGTGGTCTGTGACAGGAAGTTAACAAAGCTTTTTAAATCTTCTTCTTTGCCCTTCCATACAATGAAGGTGTCATCCACAAACCGATTGTACAGAATTATCTGGTTATTCCAAATGTTATTAGCATCCTTGGACCTAGCTCTCTCCCAGCTGGCTAAAACCAAGTTTGCATAACTGTTGGCACAGGGTGTGCCCATGGCAATCCCCCATCTCTGCCAATAGTAGCTGTTGTCATAGGTAAACACATTATACTCCAACACGATTTCCAAAAGATCACATATCAAATGTGATTCTACCTTCCCTTCAGTTAGAAATTCTATTACTGCTTCAATGCCATAATTATTTGGTATGGAAGTGAATAAACTATTCATGTCTAGGGTTACCAATAGCAGACTCTCAAGATCATCATGATGTTCTAGAGCTATATACAGATGTTGTAGAAACTCAGCTGTATCTTTAATCACAGTGGAGGCCCTAGGATTACAATATTTTCAGAAGTTCATTACATTTGTTGGAGACTTGCAGTCATCTTTGCAGGCTTTATCCGTAAACTAAATAGAATGCCAATCTATCATGTGTGGTGCAGTAATCCTTTAAGCAATTTATCTTGAGCTTGTTTGTTGTTTGCTGTTCATTTTTACTTTGATCATGTTTTCCCCATGAAACAAGTAGATAGTTGTCAGGCAGCAGGTCATTTTTGGATAAGAAAAATTTTTACAAGTGGGAGTAATCATTATCACAGACATTGCTACTTTTAGCATGTTACTTGGTATTTTTAGAAAGCTGAATATAAATTATAATTAGAACTGCAGTGCAAGGAGAAGTGGTTTGAGTTGAGTGATGCTTGTTTTTTTATACTTGATATCAACTGGCATTCCAGTAATGTATTTAGAAAGTAATTTATTTTTTCATGCTTCACAACCTTTTTGTTTCCATCTAAATATTAAGTAAGCTGTCATGTAGCCAATGCATTGAAATATTTTTTTTTCTTCTCCACTTCATTTTGTCTTGATTGGACTCTCATAATGATGGTTTAGCACCCAAGCCAGCGTATGTAATTAAAGTCCCAGTTTTTGTGGTTTTGAGCATGGCTCCACCCCTTTCTAGTTGGCCACACCCCTTAATGTTAGCCCTACCCATTCAGCTGTCTCTTGTAGCCCGTCCCTTTGATTTGAAGTCACCAGCCACCACTGGATTTCTACCTAGGCCCCAGCTGAAAATGGGTACTTCTGACCCAGTCATACTTTTCTGGTAAACAAATATCAATAAATAAATAAATAAATAAAAATCTGCCTTTCGGTTTGCTTTTCCCAGTCAAAGTACACCCAGTACTCCAAACTCACAAGCTGAACTAGTACAGAAACTGATAAAAGCTAAGCAGTAGCTAAAATGCAAGCACTAGCTAGCATTTCTAACACCATTTTACTCCGAACACCATCTGAGCAACAATGAAAGTGATGCCTTCTACCACTGCAATGCAATGCCAGTGAGTCTGACCTTGAGAATAAAGGTCAGACTTGTGTGCCCTCACTGCAGAGGTAGTGAAACAGTGCTTTAAGATTTTAATCTTACAGTAAAGCTACATAATAACAATGAAAGACAAAAGAAACACTTCAGTTTTTCAAAAACACCTTAAGGATGACTTTATGACACCCTATGGTGCTGCAGCACCCAGAGTGGGAACAACTGGATTAAGGTATGTAGTAACTTGCATATGCAAAATCCTTACCATAGCTTATATTATATTCCATTTTTAGTTCTTTGAATTCAGTTTCTATTACCTATAAACACTAACATTTTCACTGGGTCCTGTTGTTCTGCACATGCTCAGACTGATTAACTCTTGCTGAACAAGAGGAATGGCTCAATTCATTCCCTATTCCCTTGCCACTCCCTCACTTAATAAATACCTGCATAACCATTTCCACTTGCACATAAAACTCCCCTTCCATCTTAAAGTTACCATCTCCATTAGGATTTATACAAAAATAAAAGGTCTTGGACTGACGGATCCCTAATGACCTGAAAGATAAACCACAAATTACCACTAAGGGGTCTGTAGGGCATCAAATCCAAGGACAAGGCCAACAGCCTCTCTTGATGGCTGGGGTTCTTTAGACCCACAATCATTTTTTTTATCTTTTTCTCAGGAACTTTTGGGGTCTCTCTGACTGACTGATATCTTTTTAGTTAGATCCATTTCAAACAGGGCATTGTATTCTATGATGTGCCTGCTCTTTGGACCTAGATGAAGTATCCTTTGTGATCAGCTGTACCAGATAGAAGGATTTTCTGACCACTGTTGCAAAGTGATCAAGGGAGAGGGAGATATTTACTCATTTACTTATTTATTTTACATTTGTTGACTGGGAAAGTCTGACCGGATGCATGTCCATTTTCAGTGGAGGCCCATGGAGAAATGCTCCACAGTTAAATTTTAAGCAAAATATAAGGTATATAGAGAAGCATTCAAACTTACATAGACAGTACCAAACTTAACATTGACTAGTGACAGCAGTCAAGCTTAATTCAAATTTACATAGATAGTACCAAACTTAAAATTGACTAGTAACAAAGCAGTCAAGCTTAATTCAAATTTACATAGATAGTACCAAACTTAAAATTGACTAGTAACAAAGCAGTCAAGCTTAATTCAAATGTACATAGATAGTACCACACTTAACATTGACTAGTAACAAAGCAGTCAAGCTTAATTCAAATTTACATAGATAGTACCAAACTTAACATTGACTAGTGACAGCATTCAAGCTTAATTCAAATTTACATAGATAGTACCACACTTAACATTGACTAGTGACAGCATTCAAGCTTAATTCAGATTTACATAGACAGTATCAAACTTAACATTGATTAGTAACACAGCATTCAAGCTTAATTCAAATTTACATAGACAATATCAAACTTAACACTGACTAATAACATAGCGTTGAAGCTTAAGATTTAACATTTACATAGACAACACATCTTTTACAGTTTTAGGTCGAGACATTACATAATGGTGAACATTGTTCGTAGGAGTTGCATTTTTCGCTTTATGCAGTTGAGTTCTGAGCAAGTTAGCCATAGTAGGAAGCATAGCAATAAGGAGAGCAAAGATTAGACATAGTAGGGAGTATAGTAGGAGAAGAGACAGAGATGGGAAATTGGATAACAAGTTAAGTAAGGAAAAGCAGGGGGCGTAAGTAACTTAGGTATAAAGTAAGAGTAGAGGTGCAAAGAGAAAAGTAAAGTTTAGAAGATAGATAGTGTCCTAGCAATGACATATGGGTATTGAATGAGGCATGTTCCAAGGTCTTTCAAAATATCTTCATTTTGGAGTGATCACACTATCCATATAGCATACCTTGAGCTTGACAAAGCATTTGATACTATACCACATACCAATATTATCAACAAGCTAAATAAACTTAAAGTTGATGGGGAAGGGAGATTTTAAAATCTGTCTCTTCAAACATCTCAAATGGGCAAAATAACCAGAAGCAATACCACCCTCTTCATTCTTGCACCTATACAAACCCCTTTTAATTAATTCACCTAGACAAAGGCAGGCAGAATACTTATTGGTCTGGCATCTCTTGCATTTGTTTGGACAGGGCATAATGGCTTTCCACCATGATCAGTCCAGATGTGCAAAGAACACATTACCCTCCCTCATTTGTCACCTCAACAACCTCTGCCTCAATAAAAGGACTATGCCAGGAATCATGGAAGCAATTTATAATTCACCAGGATAAATCCAAAACTTCCCAAACCAGCACATGCAAGAAACTTCAGACTAATTTGCATTCTGCCTGCCCTTTTCCTACAGAATAGATTACAAGAGTGTTGTATAGGAGTAAAAGTAAAGGAGGTAGTATTGTTTTTAGGCTATTTTGCTTGTTTGTTGGGCTTTGCCTTAAATTGCTTGAAGAGACAAGTTTTAAGATCACATCTGAATTTTGGAAAGTTAGTATGACTGTTACATATTTTAAGATGGCTTCCCAGATTTCAGGAGTTTGGATGGAGAATGAGTGATCAGTGTATTTAAGTTTACCATATTGTATTTGAAGGTTAGGAGTACAAGTTGAAAGAGACTGCATGATGGTTGCCTCTCAGAAAGTATATTAGCAAAGTTTGGTAAAGATTCTAGACTGACAAGTTTAAATATAAGGGTGCCTAGAAAGAGGGCTGTCCTCCGAGAGATGGGTAGCCACTTGATTTTTGCAAGAATGGTGAAGTAGTATTCTCTTTTAGGAGAAAGTGTTATGAATCTGCAATTGTTACTGGTTGTTTGTTGAAGTAAAATAGATATTTTATTTGAATGAGATGCCAAAATTGGGAGTCCATGTTCCAGTTGTGGAAGTAGGACTCTCTTACCTATGACTGTCCTGCCTAAGGAAAAAAAAAAAAAAACAAGAATGATTTTTTTACCTCAGAAAAGGAATTTGTTCACTGTGGCTTATGATTTGATTCTGGCACTGAAAACCTGGTGATGGATCAAACCAAACTCCTAGATATCAGTAAATCTGTACTGTTTCTAATGTCTCATTATTGTTGTGGATAATGGTCCTGTTTGATGATTTTTTTTTATTACATTTTTAATTAAAGAGAATAGATTGTGGGATAGCACAGATGCCTGTGAACCTCTTTAATAATGTATGTGGCTGTAGAGGAAGTGGATCCATTCTGAACTTTAAAAAAAACTCCTAGAGAGGAAGTATTCCTTGAATCATGTTGTTACTCAAAGGCTAATACCAACAGTGATGAAAACGTTTAACAGAAGTTAGTAATCGACTGCGTTGCAGTCTTTTGTTAGGTCAATTAAAATTGCTCCAGTTAGGTGCCCTTATCAATGTTTTGAGGTACATCTTCTGTCAGTTTATAGAAAACAATTGTGATCCTCATTGACCAGAACCATACTGATGCAGTGAGAGGATACTGTAGGTTTGGAAGTATTGAGGTTGAATTAACTGATTATAGATTAGCTTCTCAAGTATTTTCCCCAGGGTTGGGAGGATAGAGATGGATCTTAAGTCATTAACTGTGAAAGCAATGGAACGTTTTAGGAGTGCTGTAACCCTGGCTATTTTTCACTAAGGAGACATAATACTCTTGGCAGGATATAGATTGTTGAAGTGTTTCAAATATTCCAGGAAGTTAAGATAAACCAGAGCAGAGGCCACCAGTCTCTTCTGGTGCATCTCAGGAGATATCTTCTAACAGACTGGTTATGATTTTTTGTAGCACTTTTGCTTTAAAGTATAAAGGGAATGAATCAGCATTGACATCACTGAAATTAATAGGATTGGTCTGTATGGGATACTTGATGGCAGGGAGCATAATAATCTCTTTTAAGAAATTAGCAAGTTAAGGTAACAAGCAGGCGTTCTAACAGAGCCTTTTTGAAGTGGATCTTTTGTCGGGATCTAACTTATTATGTTGTTAATTAAGTTCCAAAACATCTTTTGGTAGTAACTGAATGAATTTTGGGTAGAAGAAATGATTTATTTTGTAACATCTTGTAGCTTTTTGTGCTATTTTTCAAAGAAGTATGAAATGAGTTTGGCTTTCTGCTGAGAGAGTAATTTTCCAGCTTTTCCAAGCATTATCCTGGAGTCTTTATAAAGAGATTTAAGCTCCTTTTTAGCTATTTTTGTTTGATGGTTTTAAGACTCTGGTAACTTTTGGGAAATATTTATCCTGGAGATGGAGGACAATATTATTGATGGGGCTAGCAACAATTATGGGGGTTATCCTTAGCCAAGAAATCAGCTCATTTGAGTTGTGAAAGTTCATTAAACAGACCTTTAAAGTTTTATTGAGTCTTAAGATGGAAGGCTATAAGAGAGGGAGGAATTTTGCTGATGGATTATTTGAGAGAAAAGGTGCTAGGGGAATGGTCACTTATGTTAGGAAGCAAATTATTTTATTTGATATGGAAGGTTCGTTAGTTATAAATAGATCTATCAGGGAGTAGTTACCTGAGGAAAGGTTCTGTCTTGTTAACAATTAATGAAAGTGAGGATGAGTGTCAAGAATAAATTCCAGAAAGACAAAAAAAAAATAATTACCACAATTCCCAACATCTAAGATATCTTATCAAAACAGAATCTTTAAGACAAAAGCAACTATTACACAACATCCACAACATGCCTAAATAATCCCCAGCTGTTCTAGTCTACTATAAATAATCTCCTAAAGCCATATACCAAGCACAACCAACCACCTTGCCAAAGAAACTATTGCCACTACAGCACTTTTTAGTTACTACCAATTCCTCTTATCTCAAACTGCAGTGCTAATGGGACAAATAATTCCTTATTTGAACCATTCCCAATTACCACAGTAAAGAAATACAAGAGTTAACTAAAACCTAGTAAATTAGCAGCAGAAACTATTACTGCAGAATATCTTAAACTAGGAGGAGGTGGAATAAGCTTCCCAGTTTTTGTATTAATTACTAGATCCTTACAAGGATCTTATGTTCCAAAAAATATGGAAAACCTCTAATATTATACCAATACATAAAGTAAGTAGTTCCAGCAGACTTTCAAACTATCAACCTGTTTTAATACATTCATTCATTGTCGTGCTGTGCTACCAGGTTCTGCAGCTGCCACTGCAGGTACTATCATTTATTCTTTCAAAAGGGTATGGATACCTCACACGTGCCACATACATTCCTAAATATTCTGTTCTTAAGAAAGGCAAGTCACATTATCAGCATTGGTCCATTACAGAATTCACTCACAAACAGCTGACACCATACAATGCAGCATAATAACAGTTTTTAACTAAATGCAGACACCCTTTACAATCTGATCTTGTAGGGATGACTGCATCAGTTCTATACAACAATGACTACATAAAGGATGCTAAAGATCAGATGGTTCTGACCAAAACTCCAAATAAGGCAGACCATATGACCTGAAAAAATATCAACCTCTTTGCAGTTACTGGAAGCTGTAAATAAGGTAAGGCAAGGATACAGTATATTGCAAAAATACAATGTTTAGACTATATTATAAAATCCAGGCCTATTAATGAATTAATTCATTCTTTACTTCAAAGAATAAAGTGAAATAATTAAAGTCATACAAAACATCAGAAATACTACTGCATACAGCATACTATTTTTGGAGGGGGCCTACATGCTTGTGTTACACCATCCTATGTCTTCTCAGTCATAAAGAATAGCTATCCCTTCTGACATCACTTAGTACAGATCTGATTTACTTGAATGGAAGATCACATCTAAAGAACATGGCTTGTATAATGATGCTCCTATTTACTGTGATCAGTTCCCTTCCTTTACAACTTAAATACTTGGCTCATTGGTGGTTATTACACTTGCAGTCCAGGGCACCACTGAGGAGCCTACCCCAGATTTCCAGTTCCCCAAAGTGCTGTCTGGTTAAGTTACTTGTTCAAAAACAGGGCATAAATATAAGGCAAAATCAGAGATGTTCTACAAATATGGAGATAGATAAGGGCAGACTCCTCTAAATCACTTAAAAAGTTAACAGAGTAACAAGGTTTGCATCAACATGTATTATATTTTTTATTATCCTTTGTTATCCAGGTTAGTCCCGCTAGACTTGTAGTATCTTTTCTGGAGAGATCCAAGGTGGAATTTATACTAATAGGGAAAATTTGGCCAGGGCATTGAAGACCTCACCCTAATCTTCGTACAAGCAATTGTACAGGGACACATTTTAGTGTGACACTTCCTGTCTTCCGTTCCAAGTGTGAAGGCAGCTCGGAGAAGCAGAAAGCATGGAGGAGAAGGAGAGCATGGTGGTTACTATGGAAAATGAAAGTGCTGTTAACTGAACAGCTGTGGAAGCTAGCATAATACTGAAGAGGTGAGAAAGGAGGAGAATAGTAGCAGTAATGCAAACGGAGCGATAGGAGAAAAAAAACAAGCAGAAAATGGTGTAATGCTGGATTTGGAGGACATCTTTCAACAGAATCTGTTTTTAATGTATACAGAATGTATTGTTAAAACCCTTCAATCGGGAGGGTTGCAGGATGTCTACCTGAAAGAATTGATAGATCAGTGTGAACTGGAAAGTGAAAAAGCAGCATCATAGGGAGAGATAATGGACAGGATTCAGGAGAATGAAAATTTACAAGAAAAAAAAGAAGAAAAGAAATTGTATGCACAGACAGTGAGAGAAGGGGAAAGAAGAGAAGGAAAAAAGGCAGAAATTAGAAGAAAATTTTGTGTGAAGATAGGCAACAAATAGGAAAACGAGTTAGACAGGTATGAGTATGGGACAGTGTCATAACACCACTGGGGATAGAACTCAGAGAGGTAAGAGCTTTTATTTGTATTAATAAGGATACATTTTGTGACATTTTTCTGAAGAAGTTCAACACATGGAAAATTTTTTAGAACCATATAACAAAAGTAAAGACATTTATCCTTGGAATGTATACATAATACTGGCTTTTAATAGAGAAGCCAAGAAGAAAGTGTTTGTGCAGTTTTGAACTGAAATTGAAAGAGATGATTTAAAAGAATATTTAAAGACTATATGTAGAGATGTTATATACGTAATGAAAATATATGATAATACAGGCTTATGGATTCAGGGTTGGGAATGTGGTATAATACTGAAAATGCAAGATGAAAAAATTGTACATTTAAAGTCAAAGTAAACATTATTGTCATTCAGACCCACAGACAGTGTGCGTGACATGAAATTACATTGCTTCATTTCCAAGTGCGTATATCACATACAACTACAGAGAATAACAAAGACATGTAACAGTGCAGTACCATATACATATACTAAACAAGACTGACAAGATCTGAGATACCTCTATAACACTAGTAGCAGCCTTCATCAAATATTGCACATGTGGAAAAGCAATTATTGCACAGAATATATCGAATATACTGAATAGCGCAAGTATATTGTACGGAATGTTCAGTTACTACTGATTGCACTTTTAGAGCAGCTTGATGTAGGTATTGCACAAGAAGACAGCTGTACTACTGATTGTTCTGGTCTCCACCTATTATTATGTTGCAGAGTTCAACAGTCTGATAGCATGTGGAAAGAATCTCCTCCTAAACCAGGAGGACTAACAACACATACTACGGTATTGTCTTCCTGAAGATAAGCATACTACTGTGAGAACAGTCCATGTGCAGGGTGTGTGTGATTTCTGATTATTTTCCTGGCTCTGCCAATGCATCATGCTTCATATAGGGCCTGCAGAGCTGGAAGTGAGGATCCAATCATCTTCTCTGCTACCTCTTCCACCTTCTGTAGGGCCTTTCAGTCCAAAGCTTACCAGCTTCTGAACCAGACTGTGAGATTACTAGTCAAGATGCTTTCAATGGTACCCCTATAGAGGGTTGTGAGAACAGAGGAAGGGAGACTAGCTTTCCTCAGCTTCCACAAGAAGTGCAGTTGTTGATGTGTTTTCTTCACAATGTGGTTAGTATTTGTTGACCATGCTAAGTCCTCAGAAATATACACACCCAGAAATTTGGTGCTACTCACTCTATCCACTGTTTCCACCTTTAATTATGATAGGGTGATGGGAGTAGTGTTTTTTTCTGAAGTCCATTACTAACTCCTTTTTTTATTCATGTATTAGGGCCAGGTTATTAATATCGCACCAGTTAATGAGGTGATTCACCTCATCTCTGTAGGCAGCCTCGTCTCCACTCCTGATAAGACACACTACAGTGGTGTCATCTGCGAACCTGATGATCTTCTTCAAATTATGTCTGGTGATGCAATCATGAGTTAATAAGGTAAACAGCATAATATTTACTGAATATAATTAATATTGATGGAAACAAAAGCATGTTGAGATACTGGGGACAACCCAAGATGTGTTTTTTATATGGCAAGGATGATTATTTAATTACTAATTCTGATAAAGAAAATGTCTTATATGTGGAAAAATGGGTTATGAAGCAAAAAAATGTGAACAAAAATGTATAAAATATGAAAAGACAGGTCATTCTTAGATGGATTATACAGAATAAGAGAAATATGCACAAGAAACAATATTAGTGCAGGAACAGGAAAAGGAGGAAATAACAACAGACACTATAGAGGAAGTGCAAAATGAACAAAGGAATTATATCGAAGTAACAATGGATTTGGAAGACAGTATGAATGAAGTAAAAGATAACGAAACTAATGAGGAAGAAGAAATAAGTATTACAAGTGATGAAGGAAAAAGTAAATGGATAAAAGTAAGAATCAAAACAGGTTCTATAGGTAAAAGAGTAAAAGACAGAAAATGCAAGTTCAAAAATATAACTATAAGAGAAAGCAAAAAAAGAAAAAAGGATAAAATTCATTCATTATAGTGAGAATCTTAACCATTCACGTGAACAGCATAAAGAATATTTATCGCAGGCTAGGAGCATTAGAATGGTGTATGACATTAGATATGGATATCACAGCACTTATAGAGATTAGAGTAACAATAGATGAAGAAAGATAACAAATAAATGGTTTATGGGAAGGTAAAGTAATTTGGAATTTAGGTAGTGAAAAATGCTCTGGTGTAGTCATCCTGTATAAAGAATGGATAGATATTCTAGATTATACAATAGTACTTATTGGAAAAATAGTGCTCCTAGACATAAGGTACAAAAATCAAGTTTATAGAGTAATTACACTTTATGCATATACCTTACAGAAACAAAGAGAAATCATGTTTAGAAAAATAATAAATCATGTAAATTTAAACATACAAGTAATCGTAATGGGGGACTTTAATTGTGATTTAAGGCATAGACATAAAGAATGAACAGATGCTAAAGTAATTTTAGTTATGATTAAATAGAACAAAATGTATTTATGGGAAAATAAGAATTAAACATACAAAAGAAGCAATTTAAGAACTGAAAATGACTATTTTATAGTTTCAGACAGCAGTTTGATTATACTATATCAAAGGTGTAGAATCAGAGAATTTTCAGACCATTTAGCTATATGGATAGAGACACAAGAAAAAAGGAATTATATAAAGATAGGCAAAGGAAAAAAAAGAATTAATTTGTCAGAACTGAATGAACAGGCAAGGGATATAATACTACAATTATGTCAAGATTACATAAGTATGAGAGAATTTTATAAAGACTGGATGAGTTGGTGGATCAATTTGAAAGAAAATGTAGAAAAGAGGTATTAAAATGGCAAAAATTAAAAAGACAACAGGGTTTTGATGTATATAAGGAAACTAGTAACCAAATATTCAAAATCATAGCAAGTAATAGTGCAGAGTTTATAAAAAAAGAAAGAAAGTTATATGAAATGAATAAAAAAAAAGTAAAAGAATATAATTTAAACAAAGATACATTTTGCATGGAAAGAAGAAGTAGCACCATACTTACAGTAAGTAAAATGGTTAAAGAAAACACAAGAATAATGAGAGAATTAAAAGATGGAAAAGCCGACATAAATACACAATAAGAAATTATGAAAACAATTAGAGAATACATAATGGAGACATTCTCAATAAGTGACATTGCATTAAAAGATATAGTAGATGGGAACTAAACAAGTTAACTGAATAAGACAATAAAATGATGGAGGAAAAGATTACAATAATAGAATTAGAAAACATACTTAAAACAGTAATTGTAGAATCAGCTACAGGGATAGATGGAATTGAATACTTAATGTACAAAAACATGCAAGAATGGCAAAAAGAATATTTGTTAGAAGTAATGAATGAATGGATTGAAAAGGGTTTAAATGATAAAAAGATATGTCTAGGGGTAATGAAATTCATATGGAAAAAGGGAGAAAAACAGATATAAGAAATTGGAGACAATTAGTACTAAATAATATGGATTATAAAGATTTTCATTTAAATAATAGAAAAAAGAATAGCAGACAAAGTTAATAAATTATTATCTGAAACAATATTTTGGACTAGAAGTAAAGGAAATCAAGAACTGTTAATATTAATAAGAGAATTGGTAGATGACATAACGAACAGAAGAACAGAATTAAAATATTAATAGGCAATGTAAACAAAGCTTTTGATAAAATTCAACACAAAGCAGTGCAGAAAATTTTAGAGAGCTATAATATAAGTAATAAAATAATAAATGTTCTGAAGTCAGTGTACATGGAAAACAAAGTAAGATTGATAATCAAAGGATGGATAAGTGAAATTATAAGACTAAGAAGTCGTATCAAACAAGGCTGTCCAACCAGGAGCATCTTATTTCCATTAATTATGAATGCAGTGGTCACTGAAATTAATTCAGTACTGGAAAAGGGTAGATATCAGACACCAGAAGAAACTAAGATTGCAGTTATGTTTGCATATGCAGGTGATTTAGTGTTAGCAGTTAAGAATATAGACTAGATGAAAACAGCCATAGAAATGCTCAAGAAAGAACTGAAAATGCTAGGATTGACTCTTAATAAAGAGAAAAGTAAAGGACTATTTTTGGGGGAGAAATACAAGGCATTAAAATTAATGAAGAAGAGATAGAAATCTTAGGAATAAAGTTTGGAAATGAGCAATTAAGAGAACAACAATGGAGAGATATGACAGTTAGAATGAGAGGTCTTTGCATATTTTGGAGAATATTTAGGCTGCCTTACAGGAGAATGGCATATTTAAGTAACTCCATATTATTAGGTAAAATTGCACATTTAGCTAATGTATGTACAATTCCATTAGCATTAGAAAAGGATTTAATTAATGTAATTTTTACATTCCTTTGAGGGTCAAGACTAAACCCTGTGAAAATAGCCATTCTTTATGTAAATAACAAAGATGGAGGGTTAAGTTTGTTGCACACAATTGTATATGTTTTTTCGTTAAACTTGTTTAAGATCATAGTAAATAGTAAAGATAAAGAGAAAATTATAGAAGAGAAACATAAAGTAATGTGGGAAAAGTTGGAATATTTGAAAAGAAGCAAAAAAGTTTATTGTCTGGACATGAAATTATATCAATAGAAAATATTGCTATGGAAAATTGATATAGGAAAGATAGAAAAAAAATAGAAGGGCGTGGTCCGAAAATATAATGTAAACATTTTTTTATGTTTATTCTTGGAAACGTAACTGAAGAAAAGATCAAAGCAGTAAAAAATGACAATTAATAGGTCCAAAAAACATGTAGAATACAGATTTTTTGTGGCGATTATCAATAAGGGACGTTACCAGTCAAGGCAAACATGTCATATAAGACAATAAAAGATAGAATTTGTTTACATTGTGGTAAATTAGAGGCAGCTGAACATATTTCTATAAAGTGTAAAAGGACATATAAACTGTGGAAGGAAGTATGTGACAAAGGATACTTAAAAGAATTGGAGAATATTGAATGTATTAATAAGGACATGATTGAATATGGGCATTATAAAAATGTAAAACAAAAGGACATTAGCAAACTAGATGCAAAATTGTTTGATATAATATGGATAATATGGAACAAAATAATTAATAAAGTAAAATACAATGGAAAGTGGTTATTATCAGAGATTTTGAAGAAAGTAAGCCTTTTTGGAGAAAAGAGTGGAGGGATTAAAAAATTGAAAGGTTAATATAAATGTATGAATCATGTTATAAAATATTGTAAATATTGTAAATAACGTAAATATGTGTTGAAAAGTTATGCATAGGATGTATATATTTGTAAATACAACAAAGAATCCTTAATCTTTTAAAGCATTAGATAGCACCAGAAAGCTGTCACTAGCACTTGGAAGAACTCCAGGATGATGCCTAACAGAAGTAACATCATAGAGAAGCACAGTGTGAAACCATTTGGAAACATGGAGAAGGATGGGATGATGAACAGATAGAAATCATGATTGACAAGGTAGCAGATGCTGTTGTGGAGACACTAGAAGCTAATTCTGTCATGGTGGATGATACAAATACACAGTATTTAGCTACTTCTCAATCTGATTCTTTGGAGAGAAGCATTGTAATAAGAGCGTGAGGATGGCTGAATGCAGAATGAAAAAATGCTGGATTTACTTGACAAGGAGGAACTAGGAGGTAAGTCTGCCGTATCATGGGATGTGATGGCAAACTATGTGGTTACAGAGGATGAGAAACAGAAAGAACGAGTGTTTGGTAAAGTTAATGACAGAAAATAATCATTTCAGAGTACAAGTAAAACTTTTTCATATATAGTCAGTGATAACAAGAGGCAAGAAAAAACTACTGTAGATGTGTTTCTTTATGTAAAAAAAAACACTGTGAGACCAGGAATTAGAAATTGTGCTGTTATAGAGTGGTATTTTGCTTGGGCTAATTTAGCCATGTCATTAGGGTTTTCTCTAAGAGATGTAAGGTCTTTTACTCATTTAGGTAAAGAGGCCTTCTGTGACACTACATTTGACACTGAAGTTTTGCTGCATAAATTCCTAAATGAATATGGAAGGAAAAAGACTTTTATCCATGGAGCAATTATATTTTTGTGGATCAAAAACTGAATTTAAAAAATCAAGTGTTTGTGCAATCCAAAACTATTGTTATAGAACAGGAAGAATCAAAGAAATGTTTGCTTAAATATTGTGACAACATTGAAAATAATAACAAAACAGCAGATGAGAGACATGGTTGGGAAATTAATGTTGTATTAAACATAAAGCAGGATGTTATGCAACATTTACCTAGTGAGACATTCTTGGAAGGTTGAAGGGGTACTTTAAAGTACCAAGGCCAACCAAAAACCTGCTATTTTTTGTGGGAGCATGGAACATTTAATTCAAGACTGTAAAAATGCTAAGTGCAACCAGTGTGGAAAGAGAGATCATACAATGAATAAATGTAAAAAAAAAGAAAAGTGCAGTGTTTTTGTGGAGGAAGGCCATTTTTGGCTTGACTGTGCAAAAAAGTACAACTGTACAAGATTAAAATATAGACGTTATCAAAAAAGTGAATTATATAATTATACAACAAATAATGGTGGGTAAGAAGGGGGATATGAATAAAGAAATAAGGCAAATTTTGTTCAAGAAAGTGATATGCATATAGGCTTAGAGGAAGTTGAAACTGAGACATGTAACCTGTAACACAAGAAGAAGGGGAAGTGGAGGAAATGGTTAGACCACTGACCAGAGAGGAAATTACTATAGGCCAAAGGGTAAGAGTATGGAATCAAAAGTTTAGAAATATTCCCCCAAAAGTTAAAAAAGGAAAGGAATAATTTAGAGTGGTGTGTAGGTTAAGCACCTTTATTAAATTATCACTTAAGGCATAAGCAAATATGCATTAACAGAAAAGAAAATAAACCATATTAACATTTTTCCTTTAACATACATTATGCATCACATATATATTCTTTCTTTATAACTGCCATCGGTCCATTACATAATTTGCTCAATTCCTGCCTTTCGTTAAACCTCACACTTCCCCATATGAACATTATTTTCCATACATGGTTCCCACAATTTCCCTTTATTTCTATGTAATTTAGTCTTTCCTTTTCTAAAGATCCCTCTTCTAGGTCTATCTCTTTTATAATATTCAATAATTAAATAGACTTGGTTTAGATTTTGATATCCATCTTCTTTTAATTGTTTTTTTTTTTTTTTTTTTTTTTTTTTTTTTGCAGCCAAAAGAATTAAACTTAACAAGGCCTTTCTATGTCTAGGCAATTCAGATCCTGTTTCCCATCTCAAAAGAATCATTTCCTTAGATACAGCCATTTGCTCACCTAATACTTCTGATACGGCACTTTGGAGGGATTTTTTTTAAATCTACTAACGCATTACACTCCCAAAACATATGTTGCTAGTTACCTGTTTCTTCTCCATTACACCTCCTACATTTACTATCTGCCTAAGGAAAAATTCTTTGAAATCTGCTTGGGGTATAAAAATACCTATGCAAACTCTTCCAAGCCAAAATCCTAAACCTTCCGGCCTTTGTTGCATACCTGAGAAACATATATATGTCTGCCTATTTTTTCCTTATAAACTGCTTTTCCTGTCTCTCTTGCAAGTCTTTTCTAACCTCCTTTGATTGGTTCTTACAGTTATTGGGTAATATATAATATAATATAATTATCCCTTTTTAACATCAACTACTGTTCCAAATTCAACTAAAAACTCTAACAGAGCAGGTCTTTAATGTAAGATGCCCCTATCACTTTATTTTTGCCTTACATTCTGCTATCAATCCCTGATAGGAAAGGCAGTCCCTAAGCTTGCAGTCCAGACATCTTCCTGGCCTCATTCCACTCTATTACCTTTCTCTCACTAGTTGTTTGCTCACAATACCTTGGTTCACTTGTCAGTTTTCTCCGGTAAATTCCAGCCTCCTCTTGCCTATTTTGGGTCTATATTAAAACACTGAATGCTGAAAACAGCAAACGGTGTTTCATCGACACATATTCAGCGAAGAAATGTTGAAGCCACAGAGCAGCGATTTCTTTCCTAGGGAAAGAAATCGCTGTTCTAACCCCCTCCCAAAAAAAAAAAAACATTAAACACTTCCAAACACATACACACATATCCTAACCATACTTATACCCCCCCCAAAAACCAGTAAACAACTAAATACACATATGCATGTAACCCAATCATGCATCTAACGAAAAAAAAACAGTAACATTTAAAAAGATATGCACTTACCTTAACCCGCACCCTAACCCTAACGTCAGTAACTCTCGCACATTTACTTAAACAGTTCCAAACATATACACACTTACCTTAACCTTAATTCTACCCCCAAAACAAAAGTAAACAGCTGAAAATACATACACACGTAGCTCAACCATACACCTAACATAAAATAAAAAACAGTAAACACTTTCCTACATATGCACTTACCTTAACCCGCACCCTAACCCTAACGTCAGTAACTGTTGCAGATTCACACTCGGGAGCTATACCAGACAAGGGACCACACTACACTTCTAAACATGGCAAGGCAATGAAGCGGTCAAGCGACTTCTTTCCCAGGAAAAGAATTCGCTGAACAGCTGCTTCGCTGTTTTGCCTGTTCACCCTACATGTGTTGATGAAAACACATTCAACAAAATGCATTTTCATCATTCTAATAGGAACCCCCTATTTTCTGTACCTCTAATTGTAGTCATCCTTACAGGCAAAATCTCCTTTCTCCATTCTCAAGTTGGCTTAGTTCTTGGAGTACTTTCTGCTACTAGTGAAAAATTTAAATTTAACAGATATTTAATTTAACAGAGAGAGAATGTTGCCTTTTCAGCAGCATTTCCAACAATAGGTCAATCAGGGTTATGAAACCTGATAAGGGAGGTGGATTGGTTGTTATGGATCAACAGTTATATGTAGACAAAATGTTATTTTTTATATGGTGATGGATATGAGGAGGTATCATTGAATGAACTTAATATTGCTTATAGAAACATTGATATAGCTCTTAATGATTTGCTTCTTAATTATCAAATCACCAGCACTGAGTTACATTATTTGGTCCAGAATAATCTGAGAATCTGAACAATTTTCAGGATTCCTAAAATCCACAAAGATCTAAAAAAATCCCCCCTCAGACCTATTGTTGATGCAAAAGCATCTAAAACCCTGACTATGGCAAAGTTCATTAATTTTCATTCGAAATCTAACCTTAAGAAATTTCAACACATTATTAAAGATTCCTGGGATTGTTTAAGGAAAATCAATAAGCATCTATAAAGGGATGAACTTATTTTAGTGATAATAGACATCAAGAACCTATTTAATGTGATACCACATTAAGAGGGCATAGAGATGTTTTATGAGTTCCTATGTGGGCACATCAGTTTTACACATTGTAGGATACTGATGTGTAGGACCCTTATGGAGTTGATTTTGGAAAATAATTATATCATTTTTGATAGTCAACTGTTTAGACAAGCATTGGGGGTTGCTATAGGGGTAGCTTGCGCCCCCATATCTACCAACATTGTCATGACACAGTAGGAATTGTCAATGATTTTTGCATCCCCAGGGTACAGACACTGTAAACTCTATGGGAGGTACCTTGATGACAAACTTTTCTTGTAAGATGGTAGTTTTGACCAATTAAATGAGTTTTTTTCATTATTTGAACAGCAGTACCGCATTTCTTCATTTTACTATGGAAAGCAACCTGGATACCATTAGTTACCTAGATATCCAGATCACTAAGGATAGAGAACAAAATATATTTACATCCTCAGTGTATAGAAAGCCAACCTACTCAAACTCTCTATTACATTCTGAGAGTGAGAACACAGTGTATCAAAAAAGGTCACTGGGAAAAGGCCAAGGGGTATGGTTGGCACTCATGATCAGTGAGCTTGAGATATTTTATAAAGAAAGGGATGTCTTACAAGGGATGTTGGTGAGAAGAGGGTATTTGGGGTAGGACTTGTCAAACCCATTTTGCATGAGGTTATGTCAAAAAGGCTAATGGGTCATTTTTTCCCCTATTAGGGGTTGGCATACAGGACGGGAATGTTGGCCCTGGGACATCTGTTAACAGTGGAACCAGCAGTGATAGTGTCACAACATTTAAAAAAAATGCTATGATTTTGACATATAATCCTCAGTTTTCTGGGATCAAGGAGACTGAGAAAGAATTTGTTCATTCTTAGAGGTGATGACAACTTGGGACCAAGATGGGGGAAAATCCCATAGTGGTATATAAAAAAGATCTATGTTTCAAGAATATTCTTGAACAAAATAAGGACAGTAACATGCATAACAGGGAAGGGTGGATAAAAAAAAGTGGACATTGTTCGCAATGTCAGTATATATTGGAAGAGGACAGTACAAGATTCCCTCAACATGGCCTGGTAAGGTTGAATGATAAAAGTAATTGTGGTAGTAAGAACATAGTTTACATTGCAAAATGTCAGCAATGTGACAGCTACTATACTGGAAAAACTAAGAATGTTTTCAGGCAACGTATCTACCAACATGTCTATGACATTAGCAAAGGCAATTTTAACAATGCCTTAGCAAAGCATGTCAGCAAATTCCCTCAACAGAAATTTAAATTCATGGTTTTGGAACAAATTGAATACAATAGTAGAGGAGGGCCTATTGATCTGTTTTTAGAATATAAAGAGTTAATGTGGCAACTAACAATGAATGCCACTTGCCCACCAAGACTAAACAATGTGGTTTCTGTTGCTAGTTATTTAAAACTGAAGGCAGGGTTTTATTTTTAGGTGCCTTGTAGCAGGTCTGACTATTAACTTCAAATGTAATATGTAATAAGAGTTATTATTAGATTTCATCAGTTTCAGCAAACTGGATTTAATTTGTGGATGATTGGTTGTTTTTAAAAACATTTTTTTTATAGGTAGTGGGTTTTAGCATGTGCAATAAATGAATGTTCAGGAATTGTTTTAACAGGAATACGGCTTGAATATTATGTAGGCTGTTTGTAATGCTAAGTGAAGTCACTGTGACTTTAAGCATGCATTTCATGACTGATGGACATATGATGTACCCTGACTATATAAAGAATGAATACAATTAGTATGGTTATTCTGAAGAAGGCAATTTTACTTTTTGATGAAAGAGCTCAATAAATTGTTGCAGTTCCGGCCATTTCTTTATGAACATCCTTTTATTTTATTTATGTGTAAATATCTAATACTTTATGTAGTGGTGAAATTATCTGTTTTATACAACCCTTTAAGTGTGTTACTGCAATGTATTACATTTCATGTTTAAATTTATTGAGATTTAACCATCTTTACTTCATAGTAAGATCTTGCATACTTTCCTTTTGATAGTTTCTGTACTTCCAGACTGAAACTGGTCCATTGAGATCAAAATTCTATGCTGGAAAAAAATTTAAATAAAAATAAAATATATAAATCTCAGAACATCAAGACCAGGAGCAAGGTTAGATGATTTGCACAAGACAATGAACATCAGCAAGCCTAGATAATGTGCAATGGATGGTGATCACTACAAAAGCATGGATGATATATAAAGGATGGTAAGCACTACAAAGCCCTTAATGATATGCATGGTATGCTGATCACTAGAAAAGCCTGGATGATGTGCACAGGATGGTGATCAAGACAAAAGCCTATATGATGTGCATGGGATGGTGATCACTACAAATACCTGGAAGATGTGAATGGGATGATGATCACTACATAAGCCTGGATGATGTGCATGGAATGCTGATCACTACAAAAGCCCAGATGATGTGCATGGGATGGTAATCACTACAAAAGCATATATGATGTGCATGGGATGGCCTATATGATGTGCATGGGATGGTCTTCACTACAAGAAGCTGGCTGATGCATATTGGAAGGTATTCACTATGAAAGCCTGGATTATGTGCATGTGATGGTGATCGTTACAAAAGCCTGGATTATGAGCATAAGATGGTGATCACTCCAAAAGCCTGGATGATGTGCATTGGATGTTGATTACAGCAAAAGCCTGGATAATGTGCATGGGGTGGTGATCACTACAAAGCCTGGATTAGGTGCATGGGATGGTAATCACTACAAAGGCCTGGATGATGTGCATGGGATGGTGATCACTACAAAAGCCTGGATGATGTGCATGGGGTAATGATCACTACAAAAGCCCAAATGATGTGCTTGGGATGATGATCACTAGAAAAGCCTGTATAATGTGCATGGGATGGCGATCACTACAAAAGCCTGAATGATGTGACTGGGATCGTGATGACTACAAAAGCCTGGATATGCATGAGATGGTGATCACTACAAAAGCCTACATAATGTGCATGGTATGGTAATCACTATAAAAATCAAGATGATGTCCACGGGCTGGCGATCACTACAAAATCATGGATGATGTGAATGGGATAGTGAGCACTACTAAAGCCTAGATAGTGTGCATGGGATGGTGATCACTACAAAGGCCTGGATGATGTGAATTGGAAAGTGATCACTACAAAAGCCTGTATGCTGTGCATGGGATGGTGATCACTATAAAAGCCTAGATGATGTGTATAGGATGGTGATCACTACAAAAGTATGGATTATGTGCATGAGATGGTGATCACTACAAAAGCCTGGATGATGTGCATGGAATGGGGATCACTAAAGTCAAAAAAGATCTCTGGAAGAGTGCTGTTATGAATCCAAAAGATTTATTAAAATGAAGTAAAATCACACAAAATTTCAGAGAGATTAGCGCTTTTGGGTGTTAACCCTTCATCAGATAGAGAACAAATGTTACATAGCAATATTTAAAACAATGAACAGCCAATCAAGGACTAGTAAATAACCCGCCTATTTTTTAAGGTGGGTTTTATGGGGACAACATCATTTAGCCCTGGATTCCTATGTGCCATGAATTCTATAATCTTTCTAGACTCAATTAACTCTGTATATTGTTTAATGTCTCCTCCCCTCTTATTTAGCCTCACATTGACTATAGCCCTAAAACCAAAACAATGAGTGGGGTTATCTTTTATGTGTCTGAAAAGGGCATTGTGTATGTCATTGTTCCTAATGCTGGATAGATGTTGTAAGATCCTTACTTTGAACATATTATTAGTCTTGCCCACGTAAAAACATGGGCAAGACTTACAGTTCGCTAGGTATACAATGTCTTTAGCTCTACAAGTAGCCTTGGCTTTTAATATAAATACTTTGTTCGTGGTGGGATGTACAAAGGTAGTGTCCTGAAGGATATGCGGGCAGGCCTTGCATATACCACATGGCTTACTGCCCATAGATGAAATAGGGGTAGCACAAACATTTGTATGCTCCCCACATAAAATATCTTTTAAACTCTTATTTCTCCTATATCCAAACATTGGAGACGGACCAACGATTGTACCAATCCTATCATCACTAGTAAGAATGTTCCAATTTTTCTTAATAATCCCACTGATTTCTTTAATGTTGCTACTATATGTGAACATAACCTTAGGTCTGGAGTCACGTATTGTTTTATTTGGGGATACATTCAATTCTCTAGCAGGCCGATGTAGCCAGGGTTTATATTTGTGCCCCCTTTTTTCTTTGTTCTTCTCTAAAACGTCTTTGACCATTACCTCTTTGTATCCCCTTTCAACAAATAATCCTTTTAAATTATCTAGTTCCCCATTGAAACAAGTGTCATCCGTGCAAGTCCTGAATATCCGAGCTAATTGTCCTTGCACTATGTTGGAAAAAGTATATCGTGGGTGCATACTATCAAATGTCAAAAATGTGTTTTTCCAACATTCCTTCTTATGCAGGCTTGTGGAAAAACCTAGAATAGATTGTTCTATAGAAACATCTAAAAAATCTATTTTAGTATATGTTGTTTCCTTCGTAAACCTGAAAAAGTCCGTGGTGGAATGTAGGAAAGTGATGAAAAGTTCTAATGAAATGATATCCCCCTTCCACAAAATAAAAACATCATCCACGAAACGCTTATAAAGTGCAATATATGGTTTCCATTCATTGTTATTGAGAATATATGAATTCTCCCAAAAGGAAAGCACTAAATTTGCATAAGTGTTTGCACAGGGTGTGCCCATGGCCACACCCTGTGCCTGCCTATACACTTGCTTCAAGCCCAGGAACACATTGTTCTCCAAAACCAACTTTAACATGGTTGTAGTCTGAATAATGTTGTAGTCTGTGGATCCCCTATCCTTCAAGAGTGTACTAATGGCCAAGATGCCATAGTCATTATTAATGACAGTGAAAAGGCTCTGTACATCGAGGGTGACCATAAGGTAACATGACTTAGGAGTGGCTCTATCTATCTCCCCAAGTGCCTTCAAGAATCCCCCCGTATCTTTCAGTATGTTCTCCATTTTTTCAACATATGGTCTAAGTGTAATCTATAACCAAATGGAGGCATTTTCTGTAACCCATTTCCTGCCTGACATTATGGATCATAAGGGGGGGGGGTCTGTCAAAGATTTGTGTATCTTTGGTAGTCCTTTTAAGAGAGGTGTAACCACACCTTCCACTTTGAGGAAATTATAGTTCCTCATTAATGACCATGTCATTTAAAAGTTGTTCCAAAGTTTGGTGCACTTTCTCTATGAAATGTTTAACCATTAAAGGATTCATAGAGACATATGTTTGAGAATCAGATAATAATTGTGTCAATTTGTTCTGGTAAAATATAGTGTCCATTATAACTATAGCACCTCCTTTGTATGGGGATCACTACAAAAGCCGGAATGATGAGAATGGGATGGTGATGACTACAAAAGCCTGGATGACGTGCATGGGATGGTGATCACTACAAATGCCTGGATGATGTGTATGGGATGGGGATCACTACAAAAGCCGAAATGATGAGAATGGGATGGTGATGACTACAAAAGCCTGGATATGCACGGGATGGTGATCATTACAAAAGCCTGCATAATGTGCATGGTATGGTAATCACTATAAAAGTCAAGATGATGTGCATGGGCTGGCAATCACTACAAAATCATGGATGATGTGCATACGATGGAGATCACTACAAAAGCCTGAATGATGTGAATGGGATGGTGATGACTACAAAAGCTTGGATATGCATGGGATGGTGATCACTACAAAAGCCTGCATAATGAGCATGGTATGGAAATCATTATAAAAGTACGATGATGTGCATGGGCTGGTAACCACTACAAAGTCATGAATGATGTGCATGGGATGGTGATCATTACACAGGCCTAGATGGTGTGAATGGAAGATTGATCACTACAAAAGCCTGTATGATGTGCATGGGATGGTGATCACTACAAAAGCCTGAATGTTTCGCACAGGGTGGTGATCACTACAAAAGCCTGGATGATATGATGTATGTGGGATGATGAACACAACAAAAGCTTGGATGATGCATATGGGATGGTGATCTCTACAAAAGCCTAGTGATGTACATGGGATGATGATCACTTCAAAAGTTTGGATGATGTGCATGGGATGGGGATCACTAAAAAAGCCTGGATGATGTGTATGTGATGGTGATCACTACAAAATACTGAATGCTGTGTATGGCATGATGATCACTACAAAAGCCTGGATGATGTGCATGGGATAGGGATCACTGCAAAAGCATGGATGATGTGCATGGGATGGTGATCACTACAAAAAATCTGAATGATGTGAATGGGATGGTGATGAATACAAAAGCCTGTATGTGCATGGGAATATGATCACTACAAAAGCTGGGATAATGTGCATGATATGGTAATCAATATAAGAGTCAGGATGATGAACATGGGCTGGCAATCACTACAAAATCCTGGATGATGTGCATGGTATGGTGATCACTACAAAAGCCTGAATTATGTGAATGGGACAGTGAGCTCTACAAAAGCCTGTATAATGGGCATGGGATGGTGATCACTACAAAAGCCTGAATGATGTGCCTAGGGTGGTGATCACTACAAAAGCCTGCATGATGCATATGGGATGGTGATCACTTCAAAAGCCTGGATGATGTGTATGGGATGATGATCACTGCAAAAGCCTGTATGATGTGCATCTTATGATGATCACTACAAAGCCTGGATGATGTTCATGGGATGGGGATCACTACAAAATCATGGATGATGTGCATGGGATGATGATCACTACAAAAGCCTGAATAAAGTGAATGGGATGGTGATGACTACAAAGCCTGGATGTGCATGGGATTATGATTACTAAAAAAAGCCTGGATAATGTGCATGGTATGGTAATCACTATAAAAGTCATGATGATGTGCATGGGCTGGCAATCACTAGAAAATCCTGGATGATGTGCATGGGATGGTGATCACTACTTAAGCCTAGATAATGTGCATGGGATTGTGATCACTACAAAAGCCTGAACAATGTGAAAGGCACAGTGATCACTACAAAAGCCTTTATGATGTGCATGGAATGGTGATCACTATAAAAGCCTGGACGATGAGAATTGGATGGTGATCACTACAAAATGGTTGATGGTCTGAATGGAATATTTATCACTACAAAATCCTGGAGGATGTGCATGGGATGGTGATCACTACTTAAGCCTAGATACTGTGCACAGGATGCAGATCACTATAAAAGCCCAAATAATGTGAATGGGATGGTGATCACCACAAAAGCCTGTATGATGTACATGAGATGGTGATCACTACAAAAGCCTGGATGATGTGCCTGGGATGGTGATCACTACAAAAGCCTATATGATGTGTGTGGGATGGTGAACACCTCAAAACCTTGGATGATGTACATGGGATTATGATAACTACAAAAGCCTGGATGATGTGCATGGGACGGGGATCACTACAAAAGCCTGGATGATGCATATGGGATGGTGATCACTACAAAAGCCTGAATAATGTGCATGGCATGATGATCACGACAAAAGCCTGGATGATGTGCATAGGATCACTACAAAAGCATGGATGATGTGCATGGGATGGTGATCACTACAAAAGCCTGGATGATGTGCATGGGATGGGGATCACTAAAAAAGCCTATATGATGTGCATGGGATGGTGATCACTACAAAAGCCTACATGATGCATATAGGATGGTGATCATTACAAAAGCCTGGATGATGTGTATAAGATAATGATCACTACAAAAGCCTGGATGATGTGCATCTTATGATGATCACTACAAAAGCCTGGATGATGTGTATGGGATCATGATCACTACAAAAGCCTGGATGATGTGCATCTTATGATGATCACTACAAAGCCTGGGTGACGTTCATGGGATGGGGATCACTACAAAATCATGGATGATGTCCATGGGATGATGATCACTACAAAAGCCTTAATGATGTGAATGGGATGGTGATGACTACAAAGCCAGGATGTGCATGGGATTGTGATTACTAAAAAAGCTTGGATAATGTGCATGGTATGGTAATCATAATAAAAGTCATGATGGGCTGGCAGTCACTAGAAAATCCTGGAAGATGTGCATGGGATGGTGATCACTACTTAAGCCTAGATAATGTACATGGGATTGTGATCACTACAAAAGCCTGAACAATGTGAATGGCACAGTGATCACTACAAAAGCCTTTATGGTGTGCATGGGATGGTGATCACTACAAAAGCCTGTATGATGTACATGAGATGGTGATCACTACAAAAGCCTGGATGATGTGCATGAGATGGTGATCACTACAAAAGCCTGGATGATGCATATGGGATGGTGATCACTACAAAAGCCTGATTAATGTTCATGGCATGATGATCACAACAAAAGCCTGGATGATGTGCATAGGATCACTACAAAAGCATGGATGATGTGCATGGGATGGTGATCACTACAAAAGCCTGGATGATGTCCATGGGATGGGGATCACTACAAAAGCCTATATGATGTGCATGGGATGGTGATCACTACAAAAGCCTGCATGATGCATATGGGATGGTGATCACTACAAAAGCCTGGATGATGTGTATGGGATGATGATCACTACAAAAGCCTGGATAATGTGCATCTTATGATGATCACTACAAAGCCTGGATGACATTCATTGGATGGGGATCACTACAAAATCATGGATGATGTGCATGGGATGATGATCACTACAAAAGCCTGAATGATGTGAATGGGATGGTGATAACTACAAAGTCTGGATGTGCATGGATTGTGATTACTAAAAAAGCCTGGATAATGTGCATGGTATGGTAATCACTATAAAAGTCAGGATGATGTGTATGGGCTGGCAATCACTAGAAAATCCTAGATGATGTGCATAGGATGGTGATCACTACTTAAGCCTAGATAATGTGCATGGGATTGTGATCACTACAAAAGTCTGAACAATGTGAAAGGCACAGTGATCACTACAAAAGCCTTTAAGATGTGAATGGGATGCTGATCACTATAAAAGCCTGGATGATGAGAATTGGATGGTGATCACTACAAAATGGTTGGTGGTGTGAATGGAATATTGATCACTACAAAATCCTGGAAGATGTGCATGGGATGGTGATCACTACCTAAGCCTAGATAATGTGCACAGGATGCTGATCACTACAAAAGCCCGAATTATGTGAATGGGATGGTGATCAGTACAAAAGCCTGTATGATGTACATGAGATGGTGAAAAGCCTGGATGATGTGCATGGGATGATCACTACAAAAGCCTATATGATGTGCGTGGGATGGTGAACACTTCAAAACCTTGGATGATGTACATGGGATGATGATAACTACAAAAGCCTGGATGATGTGCATGGGACGGGGATCACTACAAAAGCCTGGATGATGCATATGGGATGGCGATCACTACAAAAGCCTGAATAATGTGCATGGCATGATAATTATGACAAAAGCCTGGATTATGTGCATGGGATCACTACAAAAGTATGGATAATGCGCATGGGATTGTGATCACTACAAAAGTCTGAATGATGTGAATGGGATGGTGATGAATACAAAAGCCTGTATGTGCATGGGGTTGTGATCACTGCAAAAGCCTGGATAATGTGCATGGTATGGTAATCACTATAAGAGTCAGGATGATGAGCAGGGGCTGGCAATCACTACAAAATCCTGGATGATGTGCATGTCATGGTGATCACTACAAAAAGCCTAAATGATGTGAATGGGACAGTGAGCACTACAAAAGCCTGTATCATGTGCATGGGATGGTGATCACTATTAAAGCCTGGATGATGTGTATGGGATGGTGATCACTACAAAAGACTGGGTGATGTGCATGGGATGGTGATCGCTACAAAAGCCCAATTGATGTGCATGGGGTGGTAATCAATACAAAAGCCCAGATGATGTACATGGGATGGTGATCACTGCAAAAGCATATATGATGTGCATGGGATGGTGATCACTACAAAAGCCTGGATGGCGTGCATGGGATGGTGATCACTACAAAAGCCTAGATGATGTGTATGGGATGGAGATCACTACAAAAGCCTGAATGATGTGAATGGGATGGTGATGACTACAAAAGCTTGGATATGCATGGGATGGGGATCACTACAAAAGCCTGCATAATGAACACAGTATGGTAATCATTATAAAAGTCACAGTGATGTGCATGGGCTGGTAACCACTACAAATTCATGGATGATGTGCATGGGATGATGATCATTACAAAGGCCTGGATGATGTGAATGGGAGAATGATCACTACAAAAGCATGTATGATGTGCATGGGATGGGGATAACTACTAAAGCCTTAATGATGTGCACAGGGTGGTGATCACTACAAAAGCCTGGATGATATGCATGGGATGGTGATCAATACAAAAGCCTGGATGATAAGCATGAAATGGTGATCACTACAAAAGCCTATATGATGTGCATAGGATGGTGATCACTACAAAAAGCCTGGATGATGCATATGGGATGGTGATCACTACAAAAGCCTGAATGATGTGCATCTTATGATGATCACTGCAAAAGCCTGGATGACGTGCATGGGATGGGGATCATTACAAAAGCATGGATGATGTGCATGGGATGGTGATCACTACAAAATCCTGAATGACGTGAATGGGATGGTGATGACTATAAAACCCTGGATGTGCATGGGATTGTGATCACTACAAAAGCCCAGATAATGTGCATGGTATGGTAATCACTATAAAAGTCAGGATGATGTGTATGGGCTGGCAATCACTACAAAATCCTGGATGATATCCATGGGATGGTGATCACTACTTAAGCCTAGATAATGTGCATGGGATGGTGATCACTACGAAGCCTGAACAATGTGCATGGGAGAGTGATCACTACAAAAGCCTGTATGATGTGCATGGGAAGGTGATCACTATAAAAGCATGGATGATGAGAATTAGATGCTGATCACTACAAAATGGTTGATGGTGTGAATGGAATATTGATCACTACAAAATCCTGGAGGATGTGCATGGAATGGTGATCACTACTTAAGCCTAGATAATGTGCACAGGATGCTGATCACTAGAAAAGCCTGAATGATGTGAATGGGATGGTGATCAGTACAAAAGCCTGTATGATGTACATGAGATGGTGAAAAGCCTGGATGATGTGCATGGGATGGTGATCACTACAAAAGCCTATATGATGTGCTTGGGATGGTGAACACTTCAAAACCTTGGATGATGTACATGGGATGATGATAACTACAAAAGCCTGGATGATGTGCATGGGATGGGGATCACTACAAAAGCCTGGATGATGCATATGGGATGGTGATCACTACAAAAGCCTGAATAATGTGCATGGCGTGATGATCACGACAAAAGCCTGGATGATGTGCATGGTATCATTACAAAAGCATGGATGATGTGCATGGGATGGTGATCACTACAAAAACCTGGATGATGTGCATGGGCTGGAGATCACTACAAAAGCCTATATGATGTGCATGGGATGGTGATCACTACAAAAGCCTGTATGATGCATATGGGATGGTGATTACTACAAAAGCCTGGATGATGTGTGTGGGATGATGATCACTACAAAAGCCTGGATGATGTGCAGCTTATGATGATCACTACAAAGCCTGTATGAAGGTCATGAGATGGGGATCACTACAAAATCATGGATGATGTCCATGGGATGATGATCACTACAAAAGCCTGAATGATGTGCATGGGATAGTGATGACTACAAAGCCTGGATGTGCATGGGATTGTGATTACTGAAAAAGCCTGGATAATGTGCATGGTATGGTAATCACTATAAATGTCAGGATGATGTGCATGGGCTGGCAATCACTAGAAAATCCTGGATGATGTGCATGGGATGGTGATCACTACTTAAGCCTAGATATTGTGCATGGGGTTGTGATCACTACAAAAGCCTGAACAATGTGAATGGCACTGTAATCACTACAAAAGCCTTTATGATATGCATGGGATGGTGATCACTATAAAAGCCTGGATGATGAGAATTGGATGGTGATCACTACAAAGTGGTTGATGGTGTGAATGGAATACTGATCACTACAAAATCCTGGAGGATGTGTATGGGATAGTGATCACTACTTAAGCCTAGATAATGTGCACAGGATGCTGATCACTACAAAAGCCTGGATGATGCATATGGGATGGCGATCACTACAAAAGCCTGAATAGGCATGATAATTACGACAAAAGCCTGGATGATGTGCATGGGATCACTACAAAAGTATGGATAATGAGCATGGGATTGTGATCACTACAAAAGTCTGAATGATGTGAATGGGATGGTAATGAATACAAAAGCCTGTATGTGCATGGGATTGTGATCACTGCAAAAGCCTGGATAATGTGCATGGTATGGTAATCGCTATAAGAGTCAGGATGATGAGCATGGGCTGGCAATCACTACAAAATCCTGGATGATGTGCATGTGATAGTGATCACTACAAAAGCCTAAATGATGTGAATGGGACAGTGAGCACTACAAAAGCCTGTATGATGTGCATGGGATGATGATCACAATTAAAGCCTGGATGATGTGTATGGGATGGTGATCACTACAAAAGACTGGGTGATGTGCATGGGATGGCGATCGCTACAAAAGCCCATTTGATGTGCATGGGGTGGTGATCAATACAAAAGCCCAGATGATGTACATGGGATGGTGATCACTGCAAAAGCATATATGATGTGCATGGGATGGTGATCACTACAAAAGCCTGGATGGCATGCATGGGATGGTGATCACTACAAAAGCCTAGATGATGTGTATGGGATGGAGATCACTACAAAAGCCTGAATTATGTGAATGGGATGGTGATGACTACAAAAGCTTGGATATGCATGGGATGGTGATCACTACAAAAGCCTGCATAATGAGCATGGTATGGTAATCATTATAAAAGTCACGATGATGTGCATGGGCTGGTAACCACTACAAATTCATGGATGATGTGCATGGGATGGTGATCATTACAAAGGACTGGATGATGTGAATGGTAGAATGATCACTACAAAAGCCTGTATGATGTGCATGGGATGGTGATCACTACAAAAGTCTTAATGATGTTCACAGGGTGGTGATCACTGCAAAAGCCTGGATGATATGCATGGGATGGTGATCACTACAAAAGCCTGGATGATGAGCATGAGATGGTGATCACTACAAAAGCCTATATGATGTGCATGGGATGGTGATCACTACAAAAAGCCTGGATGATGCATATGGGATGGTGATCACTACAGAAGCCTGAATGATGTTCATCTTATGATGATCACTGCAAAAGCCTGGATAATGTGCATGGGATGGGGATCATTACAAAAGCATGGATGATGTGCATGGGATGGTGATCACTACAAAATCCTGAATGATGTGAATGGGATGGTGATGACTACAAAACCCTGGATGTGCATGGGATTGTGATCACTACAAAAGCCCAGATAATGTGCATGGTATGGTAATCACTATAAAAGTCAGGATGATGTGCATGGGATGGCAATCACTACAAAATCCTGGATGATATCCATGGGATGGTGATTACTACTTAAGCCTAGATAATGTGCATGGGATGGTGATCACTGCGAAGCCTGAAAAATGTGAATGGGACAGTGATCACTACAAAAGCCTGTATGATGTGCATGGGATGGTGATTACTATAAAGGCCTGGATGGTGAGAATGGGATGGTGATCACTACAAAAGGGTTGATGGTGTGAATGGAACATTGATCACTACAAAATCCTGGAGGATGTGCATGAGATGGTGATCACTACTTAAGGCTAGATAATGTGCACAGGATTCTGATCACTACAAAAGCCTGAATGATGTGAATGGGATGGTGATCACTACAAAAGCCTGCATGATGTACATGGGACAGTGATCACTACAAAAGCCTCTATGATCTGCATGGGATGGTGATCACTACAAAAGCCTATATGATGTGTGTGGGATGATGAACACAACAAAAGCTTGAATGATGCATATGGGATGGTGATCTCTACAAAAGCCTAGTGATGTACATGGGATGATGATCACTACAAAAGTTTGGATGATGTGCATGGGATGGGGATCACTACAAAAGCCTAGATGATGCATATTGGATGGTGATCACTACAAAAGACTGAATGATGTGTATGGCATGATGATCACTACAAAAGCCTGGATGATGTGCATGGGATGGGGATCACTGCAAAAGCATGGATGATGTGCATGGGATGGTGATCACTACAAAATTCTGAATGATGTGAATGGGATGGTGATGACTACAAAGCCTGTATGTGCATGGGATTGTGATCACTACAAAAGCCTGGGTAATATGCATGGTATGATAATCACTATAAGAGTCAGGATGATGAACATGGGCTGGCAATCACTACAAAATTTTGGATGATGTGCATGGGATGGTGATCACTACAAAAGCCTGAATGATGTGCATAGGGTGGTGATCACTACCAAAGTCTGGATGATATGCATGGGATGGTGATCACTACAAAAGCCTGGATTATATGCATTGGATGGGGATCAATACAAAAGCCTATATGATGTTCATGGGATGATGATCACTACAAAAGCCTGAATGATGTGAATGGGATGGTGATCAGTACAAAAGCCTGTATGATGTACATGAGATGGTGAAAAGCCTGGATGGTGTGCATGGGATGGTGATCACCACAAAAGCCTATATGATGTGCTTGGATGGTGAACACTTCAAAACATTGGATGATGTACATGGGATGATGATAACTACAAAAGCCTGGATGATGTGCATGGGATGGGGATCACTACAAAAGCCCGAATGATGCATATGGGATGGTGATCACTACAAAAGCCTGAATAATGTGCATGGCATGATGATCACAACAAAAGCCTGGATGATGTGCATGGTATCATTACAAAAGCATGGATGATGTGCATGGGATGGTGATCACTACAAAAACCTGGATGATGTGCATGGGATGGAGATCACTACAAAAGCCTATATGATGTGCATGGGATGGTGATCACTACAAAAGCCTGCATGATGCATATGGGATGGTGATCACTACAAAAGCCTGGGTGATGTGTATGGGATGATGATCACTACAAAAGCCTGAATGATGTGCATCTTATGATGATCACTACAAAGCCTGGATGACGTTCATGGGATGGGGATCACTACAAAATCATGGATGATGTGCATGGAATGATGGTCACTACAAAAGCCTGAATGATGTGAATGGGATGGTGATGACTACAAAGCCTGGATGTGCATGGGACTGTGATTACTAAAAGCCTGGATAATGTGCATGGTATGGTAATCACTATAAAAGTCAGGATGATGTGCATAGGCCGGCAATCACTAGAAAATCCTGGATGATGTGCATGGGATGGTGATCACTACTTAAGCCTAGATAATGCACATGGGATTGTGATCACTACAAAAGCCTGAACAATGTGAAAGGCACAGTGATCACTACAAAAGCCTTTATGATGTGCATGGGATGGTGATTACTATAAAAGCCTGGATGATGAGAATTGGATGGTGATCACTACAAAATGGTTGATGGTGTGAATGGAATATTGATCACGACAAAATCCTGGAGGATGTGCATGGGATGGTGATCACTACTTAAGCCTGATAATGTGCACGATGCTGATCACTACAAAAGCCCAAATTATGTGAATGGGATGGTGATCACTACAAAAGCCTGGATGATGTACATGAGATGGTGATCACTACAAAAGCCTATATGATGTGCGTGGGATGGTGAACACTACAAATCCTTGGATGATGTATATGGGATGATGATCTTTACAAAAGCCTGGATGGTGTACATGGGATGATGATAACTACAAAAGCTTGGATGATGTGCATGGGATGGGGATCACTACAAAAGCCTGGATGATGCATATGGGATGGTGATCACTACAAAAGCCTGAATAATGTGCATGGCATGATGATCATGACAAAAGCCTGGATGATGTGCATGGGATCACTACAAAAGCAAGGATGATGTGCATGGGATGGTGATGAATACAAAAGCCTGTATGTGCATGAGATTGTGATCACTGCAAAAGCCTGGATAATGTGCATGGTATGGTAATCACTATAAGAGTCAGGATGATGAGCATGGGCTGGCAATCACTACAAAATCCTGGATGATGTGCATGTGATGGTGATCACTACAAAAGCCTAAATGATGTGAATGGGACAGTGAGCCCTACAAAAGCCTGTATGATATGCATGGGATGGTGATCACTACAAAAGCCTGGATGATATGCATGCAATGGTGATCTCTACAAAAGCATGGATGATGTGCAAGGGATGGTGAGTACTACAAAAGTCTATATGATGTGCATGGAATGGTGATCACTACAAAAGCTTGAATCATGCATATGGGATGGTGATCACTACAAAATCCTGGATGATGTACATGGGATGATGATCACTACAAAAGCCTGGATGAAGTGCATGAGATGGGGATCACTACAAAAGCCTGAATGATGTGAATGGGATGGTGATCACTACAAATGGCTGATTGATGTGCATGGGATGGTGATCACTACAAAAGGATGGATGATGTGCATGGGATGGTGATTACTATAAAAGCCGGGATGATGTGCATGGGATGGTGATCACTACAATAGGCTGATTGATGAGCATGCAATGGTGATCACTGCAAAAGCCTGAATGATGTGAATGGGACAGTGATCACTACAAAAGCCTGTGCGATGTGCATGGGATAGTGATCACTACAAAAGCCTGGATGATGCGTATGAGATGCTGATCACTACAAAAGCCTGGATGATGTGCATGGGATGGGGATCACTACAAAAGGCTGGATTATGTGCATGGTATGGTAATCACTATAAAAGTCAGGATGAAGTGCATGGGCTGCCAATCACTACAAAATCATAAATGATGTTTATGGGATGGTGGTCACTATTAAAGCCTGGATGATGTGCATGGGATGGAGATCACAAGCAAAGCCTGGATGATGTGCATGGGATGGTGATCACTACAAATGCCTGAATGATGTGAATGGGACAGTGATCACTACAAAAGCTGTATGATGTGCATGGGATGGTGATCACTACAAAAGCCTGGATGATGTGAATGGAATATTGATCACTACAAATGCCTGGATAATGTGCACGGTATGGGAATCACTATAAAAGTCAGGATGATGTGAATGGCTGGCAATCACTACAAAATCCTGAATGATGTGCATGGGATTGTGATCACTACAAAAGCCTGGATGATGTGCATCTTATGATGATCACTACAAAAGCCTGGATGATGTGCATGGGATGGGGATCACAACAAAAGCATGGATGATGTGCATGTAAGGGTGATCACTACAAAAGCCTGAATGATGTGAATGGGATGGTGATGACTACAAAAGCTTGGATGTGCATGGAATTGTGATCACTACAAAAGCCTGGATAATGTGCATGGTATGGTAATCACTATAAAAGTCAGGAAGATGTGAGTGGGCTGACAATCACTACAAAATCCTGGATGATGTGCATGGGATGGTGATCACTACTTAAGCCTAGATAATGTGCATGGGATGGTGATCAGTACAAAAGCCTGAATGATGTGAATGGGACAGTGATCACTACAAAAACCTGTATGATGTGCATGGGATGGTGATCGTTATAAACGCCCATATGATGTGCGTGGGATGGTGATCACTATAAAAGCTTGGATGATGTGAATGGGATAGTGATCACTACAAAAGCCTGTATAATACACTTGGCATGGTGATCACTACAAATGCCTGGATGATGTACATGGGGTGGCGATTGCTACAAAAGCCTGGATGATGTGCATGAATGGAGATCACTACAAAAGCCCTGATGATGTGTATGGGATGGTGATCGCTACAAATGCCTATATGATGTGCGTGGGATGGTGATCACTACAAAAGCTTGGAGGAGGTGCATGGGATGGTGATGACTACAAAAGCCTGGATGATGGCCATAGGATGGTGATCACTGCAAAAGCTTGGATGGCATGCATTGACTGGTAATCACTAGAAAACCATGGATGATGTACTTAGGATGGTAATCACTGCAAAATCCTGTGCACATGAAGGTGATTACTACAAAAGCTTGTATGACATGCATATGAAAATCCTGACTCTTTAACACAAGAGGGTTAATATTATATGTTGTTAATAAGTTTCAACTTATAGTACTGGGTTTAATTTCCTCTGCGTCCATGTGCCTACTTTGTGATGCTGAGAAAGTCACTTAACCACACAATGCTCATATGCTACTCGTAAAAATAGATTTATGCCATACAGGCTTACAAGGTTAACAAATGAATAAAATACATTGAAAAAATCAGACTGTCCAGCAGCAAGCCTGGTGAGGTGCAGATGACATTTGCCAAAGCAAGTGTGGATGAAGTACACATCGTCTCAGAATGGAGATAAAAAGAAAGTAAGACAGTTTGCATTAATATGCTTTCTGTAAAGAATAATCAGTCTGTGACTGCAGTCTTTGGCAATAGTTAATGATAATAACTCTTGTTTTGTCCCAAAATCATACATTTTGCAAGGGACAAAAAACAAGTTATGAGGATGTAAAAACGTTATCTACCTTCAGCACGGCTGTGTGATGTACACTTAGTGATGACTGTTGCCAAACTTGGGTGATATTTACATTATGATATAAAATGCATAGACAAGACCACAATAGCATCTCATTAGCTGTGCTTCACCATAGCAGCCCTACCAAATGATTTGTGACATGAAGTGGTATTTTGGAAGTGTCATCTACTGAGTATCCATGACATTATCAGCTAAAAAATAGTGAAATGTAAGCTTGATATGCTATGTATGTAAGTGTATTGAAAACTAGCCAACATTGCTTCAATTGATTTTGCAAGGTGAGGAATAGCATTAAACTATAAGTGCATAGCTAAGACATCATTTAGATTAGTTATGCTGCTTAAGTTAAGGAAGTTATTTTATATGCCTTCCATTTATCAATAAGTTTACTGCTGTAAAAGCAAATGCAAATAATATTAATGGATACATATGATAATGACTAAGGGCCTTCTGTAAACCATCTGTGAAATCTACTTCAAGAAGAACCACATAATCAGTATTTATATTATTTAGGGTAGGACAGGAAAATTATTTCCAGACAATAAAAGCAACAGCTATTTTTAAAGGCGTCAAACCTAATTAAACTCATAATACATTCCACTGAATGCATTGCAAAAGATAAAAATAACATGCAGGAAGAGTGTGCCATCCTATGCCTCAACAGACAGCAGGCAGTGTGCAGCCCTTGGGCACCTGACTGAAATTCCTCTCATATGTAATTTTAAAAGCAATTTATCAAGACTGGCAGTTGAAATGTCCACTGCAGAGTGACAGATGCAGGCAGCAGAACTGTGAAATTGAAAAGAATGCCTGACATGACATTTCAACTTAAACAATGAGACTTTGAAAAAAGTCTTGTTTCTGATGTGTATTTTGCTCCATAATGATGTGCTTAAAGAATAAAGCATTCTATATTCAGTAAAAAGGCTAAAAAATAGCCACAAAGTTTATTTCTGAATCTTACCTGCATCAGTTATAAATTGCCTATTTGTGGATAGGTGAACAGATCAGAGAAAAGGCAGCTTTTCTGTAAATGCTCACTGCTTTAACCTTTATGAAACAGCAGGAGACTGTAGTAATTGTCATTGCATAGATAAGGCTTATTTTAACCTTTACTGAATGGTGTCACACTGAGTGACATTCACTGAGAGATTATATGCTGATTTAATTCTTTTGTATAGTAATTAAATGTTTTAATTCATAAGGAATGGTTATGTATTGTTTGTCTTATTAATTTCTTTAATCATCTACACCTACTGAACACTAGTAAGTCTTTACTGTTTTATGAAATAATTTTGTGAAAGTTTCATAGTATGTAAGTAGTGATTGAAGGAATCATACTTAAGACAAATGGATGATGCTCATCTGCAGCTCATAATCTTACCTTATGTGTGTCACCACATATAACATACTAAATTTACTGCAAGCTTATGAATTCTGTACAGCTTTTGAATGAGCACACAAAACTACCTTTAATAATTCTGACCATTATTAACTTATGCTGTCTTTAACTTTTGACTCCTATTTGTGAATTTCCAGTCTAATGAACAGTAAATAATTTAACTTTAAATGACAGTGGGTTTATTTAGTATTATTTAAAGCTGTGGAATTTATTCCCTGCTAGCTGCTTCAAAGTTGCTGCTATTACTTTGTATACAGATAGTTCGCTCTCTATTTTTAGATATGAATATGTCCTCCCCACGGTCGAGTGAATTTAAAGACATGCAGGTAGGTGCGAGTGTGTGTGGGTGTGCCTTCTTTGAAGGTTGGGCGCCGGGCTGGCAATTTGACACCATAAAAATTCACTGCCAATCATTAGTGGACCGGTCTTCTGCTATGGCGACCCCTAACCGGGAAATGCCGAAAGACAGTATGGTAGTTTTCCTTTCTTATAAATGCCTTTAAATTGTTAGCCATGACAGCCTTAGCTGTATGTATACTTACTACACACACACACAAACACACACACACACAGACACACACACACACACACACACACACACACACACACACACACACACACACACACACACACACACTAGACTGCTGTCTACTATATACAATATACTCCTACCAACTACACACACTACATTACCACTAACTACACACACTGTACTACTGCCAGCAAAGCACACTACACTACACTACTGCCAGTCATGCTACACTGTCACCAGCCATACACACTATACCACTGCCAGCCATATACACACACTGCACTACCACCAGACATGTTACACTACAACAGGCCATACACACTGTATAGGGACCAGCTATGGCCACCACACTGCACTATCACCAGCTACACATGCTGCACCACTACCAGCCACAAAAACTAAAATACCACAAGACATGGTACACTTCCACTAGCAACCTTAGATGCAGTTCCACCAAACGTACAGACAATACACTACCAGCAGTCACTCACTGTCTTACCCCAGGAGTACACGCTACACTATATATATATATATATATATATATATATATATATATAGATATAGATATATATATATGTATATATAGATATATAAGCAAACACACACACACACACACACACACACTTATGTGCACACATGCACACAAACACATTATATCTCTCTCTGAATTGCTATCAAGTGCATAGACTATGCTAGCCACACAAACTGCATCATCACATTGTAGATACACTATACTACCACCAGCCATGCACACTATGCCACCACCAGACACTGCACTGCTACCACCCTTACACTATACACTACCACTTCACATACACACACACACACACACACACACACACACACACACACACACACACACACACATACACACACACATACACACACGCACACACACACACACTGCACTATCATCAGTTGTACATGCCACACCATCACCTGTGATACACATTGAATCGCAACTACCTATACAGACTTTACCTCCACCAGACATGCCACAGTGCTACTAGGTGTACACACAGCATTGCCATCAGCCACAGGCACAAGCTCTATAGAATACAATACCTCTAAAACTGCTATATTACCACCAGCATCAAACACTGCATTACTACTAGACACACATACACACACACACACACACACACACACACACACACACACACACACACACACACACATTCGCTACACTTCCAGTAGCCACATGCATTGCACAAACACTAGTTATAAGCACACTACTGTGCCACCAGATACACACTCTGTGCTATCTCATGTTACACATGCTGTACTATCCTAGTACAACAGACTGCATTATCAGAAGCCACACATACTACATTATGGCCAGCCATGCTGCACTACCACCAGCTTCACACTGCAGTACCTGCAGCTACACTCACTGAAATATCATGAGTCCCACACAACAGTAGTACCAGACAAACACATGCATTGCATTTCCACAAACAGCACACACACTACATGACTAACAGTTGTACATACTACATTGCTATCAGCTCTACACACTACAAATACCACTAGTCAAATACTCTGCACTACCAACACCCAGATACATTGCAGTGTCACTGGGCACACACTGCACTACCACTAGTCATGCTCACTGCACAACCATCAGCAAAACTCATGCTACATTACCACCAACCACACACACACTACACTATACTACACTACTAACAGATCCACACTTCACTTCCACTGGACACACATAGCACTACCACAAGCCACACACTATGTTAATAGCAGACACATTGTAATAGCACTGCCAACACACATATGCTGCACTACCACTACCACCAGCCACACACTCACTACACTGCCACCACACACATACACACACACACACACACACACACACACACACACACACACACACACACATACATACTTTACTACTTATAGACACACAACCAGACATAGTGCATACTGTAATACCACCAGCCACATGCAACACTACTAGCCAGTCAGTGTGCTATCACTAATCACACACAATACTATCACCAAACACATTGCTTTACCACTATATATACACATTGCACTACCTCTAGCTTATGCACACTGCATTATCACAAACTATGCACACTGCACTACCACCAGTTATATACATTATACTACCACTAGCTACACATACTCTGCTTCCACCATGCACATATACTGCACTACCAGAAGCTACACACACACTGTAGTAACACCAACTATACATGAAATGCTACTAAACACTACTACCAATCATGCTACCATACAATCAGCTGTACACACTGCAGTATCATGAACCACACCTGCTGCATTACTACCACCAGCCCCACACACACTGTTCAACTACCAGCTATATTTACCACCAACAGACATGCCACAATATCATTAGTCATGCAAATGCATTGCTTTACCTCTACCACAGACATACAGCATTACAGCAACCATACATGCTGTACAACCAATAGCTATACGTAGTACATTAACATCAGCGACACAGACTATAATACCACCAGACATGATATACAATCACCAGTCAAAAATACTAAACTACTAGCAGCCACATATACTAGAGTATCACCAAACATGTTACTCCATCACCAGCCACACACAGTGAAAAACTCATGCTACTATACCACCAGCCACACAG